>NW_010312684.1:66785-136042 GCF_000700745.2 Antrostomus carolinensis
GCGACGATGGTGGTGTGACATGACCCGAGTGGAGACACATGACTATACAAGTCTGTCAACTACATGGCGCAATTATTTAGAGCCTTCCATTGTTAAGTTCTGATTTATATCAATAGAGGTGAACATGGTGACCAAAGGCAGACAGCATGTGGTTTTAAATATAAATGAAACTATGGAATCCTATTGTGTGCAAGCACAGAAGCAGGGACAGCATAGGAAGGGTGGGTGTCTGTGCTGAGCAATCTGCTGATAGAGGTTACTATCTCTTCTTGATAGGGTCTGGCAAAAAGGATAGTAACTTCTACAGGATTTCCCTCCGCCTTTTCACTGGCCTGAGGCCCCAGACTAGCAGGTATGACACAAAACACAGAATGTTTTGCAGTTATCTCTACACTGCCATACCACTGAGACTGATTCTGTGAGGCAGGCCACTGTTTCCTGCTTGTCCCCGTGCAGCTAAGCAGAGAACTCCTTCTAACTTCCTGTGTCTGGAATATCTGTCGTTATCACCTATGTTAAATTAAATTTTTACATATTATTTTGTTTCATGGAAGTCTATTTTGAAATTTGACTTCTGCAGGGCAATGTAAAAGCACCTTCTAATCAGATTAAATGAGTAATAAAAATCTAAGCCTAGGTTTATGGCGGAGTTAACCTGGAGGCCATTAACTACGCTATTTCCTGTATTTTACACCTATTTTGGGTCACGTTACATTAAATTAGCAAATGGACTAAACTGAAATGTTTTCTGATATAAAAAGAGTGCTTGTCAGGAAAAATGAGAGCTCCAAGGGTTAGATGCACCTACCATTCGCCCATCCACAAAGGGGAATGTGTTTCTTATGGGATCACTGCACAGTGGTAAGCTTTGTGTCTGTAGAGATTTTGACATATGGCTGAAGTTAGACCTTAAATTAGAATATTCCTCTTTGAATTGAGAAATGATCTTTCTGTGCAAGTGAATAGTGTATTCAGTGTGAATAAAGCTTCTGCTATTGCACAGTTCATCTTATCTACTGATGTCATTTCCTTCTGTAATATTAATAATCAGCATATAGCCAAAGAGGTCATATACTAGGAATGTATACTTTAAAATTCTTCAACATTGCAGAAGAATCTGAACAAAAAAATCTATGTTTCTGGCTAGATGGACACTGAATGACTTGCAAGGAGATGGCATGACATCATTTAAAGGTGGGGATAAAGAAACCTGTCTACTTAGGGGAAAAAGACTCCAGATTGCAAGAGGAATGCAAGAGTTGAACACAGAAAGGAAAATCACTAATGAACAGTGAACTTTTTCTTAATAAGCAAAAAAGGGTCATAAACAAAGTAACCATGCTGATATAACCAAAGGATTACACAAAAATCATGAAGATTTGATTTAGGGGTTCAGGACACTTCTGATGCAGTTCTTGGTAAGATAATTCTTGTTCTAAAGTGATTTTCAGTAGCGGCTTCTCTTTTCCTGAACACAGTAGAAGCAGCTTCCTGAACACAACATTTTCAGCGGTGAATTCCTAGCTGCACAGATACCTCGAGGATCCCCACTTACGTACCCAGCTGAAGAGAAGAAGAAAGAAAAAATGAAAGTGCAGAAAAATTTATGTTTTTTAAGGAGACTGGTACCTTTTAAGGTAACTGTCTGGTATGAACTTCTCAGGAAATCTCAGACTAGAAAGATGCTGTATTGTTTTTGTGATGCGTGCTCTGCTTGGTGGGAGAGCAGCTATCTCCACGTGTTATGAAGAAGTCTGTAGTTCTTTGTACATAAATGGAAGCAAAAGCAGAAAATTGATCTCTACCACACATGCCAAGGGAAATAAAGGCTGAGGTCCATCCTGCCTCATCTTAGCCACGTAACCAAGCATTAAAAAGCTGGAAATCCGAGTCACCTCTCCAACTCACAGACAAATGCAGGAACCTGTGTTTCAGATACAGAGGAGCTTAGGGGAGAGAACAGCTCACAAGACTTAGAACTTGGCTTAGAACAGACCAGAGCTGCTGGCAGTGGAGTGGGATTTGGAAGTATCTGCCCCTTCTGAACAAGTCAACACTCATCCCTTGAACTTTAACAAGATATCTATGCTAACATACCAAGGGAAATTAATACGTGTATTTGAAAAATGAACTTGATGTTTAAAAAAGATAATTAAGACATTCTTTAACATCTTTGATTTGTAAAAGCCCTTCACATCACCATATATGATTCTGAACAAAGGATCTGTCTCCTTGAAAAAAAATGAAAATTACTTTCTAGTAAAAAGCAATTGTTTTTTACAGAAAAATTTTAAAACTGGATAAAATGCTACATAAAAAATGTAAATGTAAGGAGGAGACAAGTTCTATGGCACACTGGAGTGAAGATACATTAAGAACCAAAAAATTAGCTCTTGGGAAATGGTGTCAGAACACAGTAGCTGGGAGCTTTCAAGATGGGCTGAAAAAGAAAAACTATGAGTAAAATCTAGTTAAAGACAGCAGTGATTCCTCAGAATAATACAGAAGAAACAATATCTCACAAATATGTTATTTCTTTTTTTTTCTTCAGAGTGAATACAGGTCTATAACATAGACATTCTGCTCTTTTATGTATTGCAAATCATTCTTTAAAGTATTTCAGAGCATGGAAGTACTATTCTGGGAGAGATCCAAACACTAAGTTGACAAGGTCTTTAAATCAAATAATTTGGGACAGAATTTTCTTTCTTGTAGTATTTTGGCTTTATGTTCTTCCCAGAATATTTTCTCTTTTTTTTCTTCACTTGTAAGTAACCAATGTTACCAGGTGTAGAATCTCTTTAAGGGATCTCAAAATAGTTGATCTTCCCCTCAACCAGAGTTCCAGTTCCTGGGGTCACACGAGTGCATGAGATTGTAGGTTTTCCTGGCAAAAAGGTTACTTCTGCCTCTTTGCAGTTGCAGAAAAAAGCTCGAATCCCTAATGCTCAAACACCAGAGTGTCAGCAGAGAGAAACAAAATGAGCTGTGATTTAAAGAAAAAAAATTTCTCAAGCTTAGTGCATTTTTTATGCCTGGAATAGTGATTTTTAATTCCCTGGAGCTGGCAGTACTGCACCAGTGCAGCAAAAACAGGTCACAGCTGCTGCAGGACTTTGATCTGAGCAAGAAAGGCATTAAGTGTGAAGCAAAACAGTGAGAAAGGGCAAAGATTAGCCTGGTTAAGTCTTGTGTCCAAACTCAGACCCTTGATCAATATTCAGACAGCTGTCTTCAGCACCCAATTCCCAAATCCAGGACTGCTACTTTTCAAGAGACATGCAATAGGAAAGCCAGCATTTGGATTATCACACATCTAATAGACCCGGATGGATAGAAGTAACCTGGGCTACCATGTATCACAAATAAAGACCAAAGGTGGAAACAGCCGGTTCCACCGCATGTCCTAGTAGAGCAGCAAACACAGAAACAGGTAAGCCAGAACAAAATGTAGCCAGAGACAAGAGATCATCCTGGACAGGGCAAAGAAGTCAGTCCATAATTTACACTACAAGGAAAGCTGATACTTTCACAGGACAGAACATTAAATCACAGGTGATCATCTTCCATCCCAAGGCAGGATTAATAATGCAGTTACATCACCCTTAACACACATTCACCTAAGCTTCTCTTAAGCTCCATGACTCTCTCAGCAACCTACTGAATTGCTTCACTGTCCTCCTCTCTGTTTGGAGGTTTTTCCAACTTATCAAACTTCAATATTCTCTATAATTAAGGCTGAATATAATATTTCTTACCCTATTCACCATGGAAATGAAAAAATTATTATTTCCCTCCCCCCACACTCTGTAGCAGCCCTGACCAGATTTTAAGGCTGGTTAGTTTGTGGAAGTAAACGACTTGTTAATTTCCTTTAAGTCAAAGCATTTTAAAACTTTTTTTTTTTTAAAAAAACCAGGTTGTAAACTCTATTATGGTAGCTGCATAAGCTGCAACTTATGAGCAACAGCTCAAAATAGTTTAAGCACAACTTATGGGAGGGATGCAGGCCCACACAGACAAGCAGCTGGACACAGAAAATATATCTGACAAACCTTACCAGTCAAATCTCAACTTCTAGGAAATGCCTAGAGAGAGTACAGTCACTGACTTCTATGGAAACTATTCTGTTGAAAACCAAGGCCCTCCATCTCCACGAAGAAAGCACCATGCCCAGGGCAACACACAAACATACCTTATTAAAATCAAGATAATTTTAAGTTAACTTGTGCTTAAGTGCTTGCTGAACCACGGCTTGGCGCTGTACAGAAGGAAGTTTATAATACACTCTCATTTTCAATTAGACAACCTAGACATTATACTAATTACATCTTGCTCTTAGGATCGCACTTGAACTGATTTTGTCAGTCCCCAAAGAGAGAGAATTTCACTGTTTATTACAACAGCTAGGATTAACTATGTACTCTAGTAACAGCACTAGAAATCCTAGCAGGACATAACTGTACAATTACATTTCTTGTAGATATTTCAGAATGAAATACAAATCTTGGTGCTTACTGACATCTCCAGAGCACATAAACTCATAAAAGAAGTTTTAATAGATTTATAAAAGGAAAGATAAAAGCTTACTGGAAAACAACAGACTGGCCACACTTATCTTACTTAATTTGAATGAGGCTCTGGCAAACCTGAAAGTATAAAGGAAATAGTTGTGTAATGCCTAATGACTGCTTAGAATGGAAAAACGTTTCTTCTTTTATCTTGGCTTGTTATAAAGGGATGGGTCAGAGTGTAACACAGCTTAAATAGGAAATTCTGCCCATGATTAACTGAAGTTTTTAAAAGCGGTGCACACATATTGTACAGAACCAGGTTAGCTTTGAACCATGCTGAAAACAGAGTAAGTTGCTAGGAAATTGTGGGTCTAACTTTATAGCACAAAAGCAATAAATTGTCTTTCTTGCAGCTAAGCCAAGGAGGATGGAGTAAGTATTCTCATGAGACTGGGAAATAAATGCAGTTACATCTATTTGACTCTGATAAATCTATATCCCATCTCTTTGATCCCTGACTCTCTATAGGTTAACCAACTATTGCAAATTAGCGGGAAATTGTTACTATCATATACTTTCAAAGCTTCCCATTTTCATATATCTCAGCTTCTGAAAGGTACTAGCGTTGGAGCATGCCATGCAGGCAATGAACAAGGTCTGTGGAATCTAAGTGGAAAACACTCTGCTCTCTTTACAGTCACTTCAGCATCTCATCCCAAACGAACTGGATAAAGGCACTGGAGAAGGTTTCTGTTCTGAGTTTCACCTTTGGTCTTGGCTCTGCTCGGGAGGTGTGAGACACACACTGTTCCTCAGCGCAGCTTCCCCCAGTGAATGTGTTCCAACAGATGCATTAGAAACAAAAAGGTAAACACAGTCCTGGCCCAAACAG
This sequence comes from Antrostomus carolinensis, assembly GCF_000700745.2. Lineage (NCBI taxonomy): Eukaryota > Metazoa > Chordata > Aves > Caprimulgiformes > Caprimulgidae > Antrostomus > Antrostomus carolinensis. The sequence continues at coordinate 72,192 of NW_010312684.1, forward strand.
GCGCAGCTCTCGCAGTCCTGTCTCTGAGCTGTCCCAGCAGGGAACTATGTTCTATACCATAGAAATAAATAGGCTCTCAGTTTTTAGAAACAATATGATCTTTTTCCATTGTGATATTATGCCTTATATTGCATATGCCAGCCATAAAATTCAGGCTAACATATATCAAGATTTTTACAATTCCACACCAAGAAAAACACCTCCAGTACTTTTGGTCTTGAATCTTGCATTTCTTGTTTGTTGAACTTCATTTCTTCTGAGGCAAAAGTACCTTTAGTGCACCAACAGTTTACTGCTGTTACCATCACCCAAACAGACCTTATTAAGGGGCACTAGAATATTACATTAATGAATATGAGTACCAGTAGCAGTAAAAATGCCCCAGGCGAGGATCTGACCTTTTTGACTATTATTTAGCAAGTTGTAATTTTCACAGCTGCAACCAACTGAAGTATGTTTCATTGCCAACAGCTTTCTAGATGTATTATAGAACTAAAAGCTCAAGGCTCCCCAACAGAAGAATTTAAAATCACAGTCCTTAAAAACAAGAAAGGCAACAATGGCAATGCACAGGCTTAGCACCAATATCATCATCTGTTTACACTGGACATCTATCAAGACACTGGTCATTATTCCACTGCTTTTGCAATTATTAATGCCAAGAATCCAAATTCATTTTAACATGGACGACTAGATTTTCATACTTTAGCTCCTGCTGTGCAGCACCTTACTCCTTGAAAAGCCTGGACAAAACAAAAATGCTGTCAATCTGATTTAAACTGAAACCGAATCTGGCATGATTAATTCTGAGTCCAACTGTAGTAAAAATCCTTTACATGTAACACTACACTCCCCTCAGCATTTCTAACAGCTATAAATGAGCAGGCAGCAAACAATCTATTTGACAGCCAGATCTGCAGGAAAGCGTAATCAGCTGTCACTGCAGCGGACTCCAGTGAGCTGCATGGATTTACACCAGCAAGAGGCCATGCTTGGAACAGAACTTCCAGTAATGGTGCCAGTGAACTGTTTTGGGGGTTTTTTGGTTTTGTTTTAAACTCTACACGTGACTTAGCAATTACATTTTCTGAAGGGCCCCCAGAGTAGCAAGCTGCAGTTCCATTGGGTTAGGACTGTGCAAACCTATGGCAAAGCCTGCATTGCAAAGCCCCCATCAGTGGGCTCTCTGGGGACTTGTGAGATCTGGGAGTTCCCTGGGAGCATCTGAACCTCCACACCTGATTGCAACAAGTGGTGATACTGCCCTTCCTGCTGGGAGGAATGCTGCAGCTCAGGAGGAGAGTGGGGAGGAGCTGTTGAAAGCTGGAACCTCTCAGGGAGGTAAAACAGTGTGAGGAGTTAAGTCTAACCAACATTTTACAGATGACAGTTCCTACAGAAACAGACTTGTGGGCCAGAACAGCTCACACTCCAGGACAGAATGATAGAAACCAAGTCCGGGTCTTCATTCCAACATTTTCTGGACATCTTTTTGGGCCCCAGGGCTTTGTTGCAGGTACCAAAGGTCTAAGGCTGCGCTGGGGTTAATGTATCCCTTCCCAATTCAGCATATTCTCCACCTGGATATTGTCCCTGTGACAGATTAAATCCATCCCTTTCTTTTGTTGTTTGTCCTCAGACAACAAAGAAATCTCACAAAGGGTCAAAATGTATCATCTCTGTTGCCAGCTAACAATTCCTTATCGCCATTACTCATTTATACTGTTTATGTTTTCCTATTGCCATAGCAACAACACAGACAGCTAAAAAAAACTTCCATGAAATAAATCAATGGAGTCTGCAGGCCTGAAAGCTGCTCAATTAAACAACAGTTCATATCGAGGGGAGAGGGTGAGGGACAAAACCTGCAACACATTAATATTAGACAGTTTTTAATCACTTGCATGCTAGTAACTGGCAAACATAGTGTCTAAAGAAAACTGGCTAGTATAAAATCTAACGGAATATAATACAAGGAGGAGGACTTGAATGAGATGGTCATGATTATTCATCATTGTTGTAACTTATTAATTAAGTGTTCATATTACATGCAAACATCAGAAATTTGGCCTCTACCTCAATGACTCTGCAGTCTATGAGAGACAGCCCTCAATTCTTCCTTACACTAGTGCCCTTTTTTTATATGAACAGCCTCACCACATGAGATGCAAGACTTGCACAATTAAAACTTCATTATAGACAACAAATATTCAGAAAAAAAATTCTATTAATGGTGATCTGCAAAACACTTTAGGAAGAACATGGAGGGGAACTGTTGTATAAAGGACATCCAGGAGAGTGTTCTTCAGTTGTTTTAGAGTTTTTAACCTGCCCTCCCTGATTTTTCCTCTTCCCAAAATAGCAAGCCTTACTACAATTCTCAAAATATATTTAGTGTTGGTCTTTGTACTTTAATTAAGTACATTAGAATGTTAATACACTAACAAAGATTCCCAGAAAGAGAACTTTTTAAGATCCACAGACATTTCAATCCCAACACGGGTATTTTGTGCCATTTGAGATGTCCCGGTATCTCCCTGCTGGTCCAGAAGGTTTGTCTGTAGGTCGTGTGTTAGGTACACTGGTAGCAGCCCAGGAGGATCATCCGAGATACTGCAGAGCATCGCAGTGGACACGCACCAGGCATCTATGTCTATGCAATGGAGTAAGATCCCAAAAGCCTCCACACTGACATCTAACAAAGTGGTTTAAAGATCACAGTCTTAAATGAAGAGACCCAAATCACCGCTCATTTTGCTGTATTTGGCTCCTTCTAACAACCTTTACCGCTGTTACTGCAATAGGAAAGCCTCAACCGCCTTTTCAGTTTGCTCTCCCACCGGCTCCTCTATTCATGTTTATTTCTACCACCAGTATACCCAAGAGCTCTTTTCACAAACTAGGATGCTGTTGTGCTGTATCAACAAAACACAATGATGGGCAACATCTTACAGATCAAGTATATGACATGGAGCAAACAATGGAGATGGACAGATGGGGTGTGACACAAGGTAACAGCACTGCCATAGTGGAAGGCCGTGCTTTCAACAGACCAGAGACAAAGCCACACTTAACTGGGTCTGGCATGGCTGCTTCTGACACCGCATCTGTCAGCAGCACTGGCAAGCTTTTCTGAACAGCAAATAAGCCCAAAGAACATCCAGTGACAGAGGGACTTGGATTTCTAATGTGAAGTATGTCCTTCATTCTGCCCTTTTTCTACTTTTCACAGTGTAACCGTGGGTACAAATAAATTTGCAAAGTGAAGGCTGGAAGGATACATGACTGTTCTCTATGAAAATGCTGGACCAGAAAAAGAGCAAGCAGAGAAAAGAACTACTGAAGCTAAAGGAAAACCCTGGTACCAGAAGAAGTAGGTATCAACTCACCATAAGTAAGTTTAGGCTTGAAACAAGGAGGTTTAGAAACTCTCAGAAGAGGAATGATCGGTAACAAACTTCTAATAGGAGCAGGGAAAGGCTAAAAAGTAATTTGCTTTGAGACAGTACAGGATGCATTTATGAAAGACATTTAATGCTGTGGCTGCCCATAATAGCAGAGGACTGACCTTCATGACCCAGGTCATCCTTCCTACTCCAGTAACTGCGTATGTCCTCAGAACACAGAAAAGGCCAAACCCCTGTTTGTTCAAAGCCCCCCTGCCTATACGCTTGTTTTGTGCTTAATCCATTGCTACAGTAGCCACTGGAATAGTGAACAAATGGTATGGGAAAAAATTGTTAGTCCAAGAAAATGTATTAAGCAAAAATAGATGAAGTCAAGATACCAAAACCCTAGATGTGTTATATTTGAAATTCAACTTTTTAAGTCTTCCACCCCAACTCTGAAGCAAAAAAAAAATTGCAAAAGTGATTGGGAAATCGAATCTTCTGATTTTATGTTTGGCATTAAACAGGTCATAAAAATTATTGACTTTGGCTCTTTATGCCTTTAATGCATTCAAAATAATTACAACCATGCCCTGACTGAAGAGCAATCTCAGAAGTCAGCATGTGAATTTAGGGTTTTGAAGAAAAGCAACTGCTCAGCAGCACATAGAGCTCATCCCAGAGGAGAGGGCAGCCCACACAGCCATGTGATTGCCAGTGCATCATACGACACAGGCTTTTTTTTTTTTCTGGCCTGCGTAAGGGCTAAAATCCTTCATTACCACCATCACCTCCACAGTCAGTTAATTCTGGAAACTACAAGAGAGTTGCTTAAATTCTGAAGAAAAAGAGAAGAAAGAAGGTGTAATTGGTTTTGAGACAGTTGGAAGGAAAAGTGGTCCCAGAGACACCACATATAGTGTAAAAAAAAAAAAAAAAAAAAAAGCAAGAAGTGGAGGGACACTATAAATGGTTCCACTCATTACTGCTCCATATAGAGTTCCCAAATGTACTCAAGGGGGAATGGGACTGAGTCAAGTATTGAGACAATATTTCAGAAATGACCTCCAGTCTTAGGTGTCTCCCATTTTGAGAACCTCAGGTGGCACTCCTACAGCTGATATTCAAAAGGGCTGCAAATTCACTGTTTTATTTTCTTACCTGGCCAGGCAGCGTGATTCTCAGCTTTGCTGCTCCTCACACACAGCACTCACATGCAGTGACAGTCTGTTAGATCTGCTCTGGCAAAGCAAAGCAAAACTCAGAGACCTCGAGTTCCCCTCTCACATGCCGATGCTCAGCTCAGCTAGCCCTCCTTAACGTTGCAATGACTAAAGACAAAATTTATCTTAATGAAAGATCCCAAAGAAGCCAAAGAATTTGGCATCAACTTTCAGCACAAGAAGCTTCATTTTTTTCTGTTTACAAGTTCTGTAAGGCCCAGTTAAAAGTCAGCTTCTGAATTCATGCAAAGGCACCCAAATGACATTTCAGACCTAAAACAGACACAGAGTCTTTGGTGCAGTCAGCATGCTCAGTGAGAATGGCATAATTCAGCAACTATATAAACCGTAAAGTCTGAGTGGGAAAAAAAAAATCATTAATGTTTAAGTTTCTCTTCAAAATCACCTCATCCACCCTGGAGTTAATGCTGCATGAAAGTCTTATTTAATTCAAACTGCCTAACTGTGGGTTTAGAAGCTCTTCAATCAGCACCCGTTTTTGAAAATTGTAGTAATTACTTTCAGTTGAGATCATATATAGTAATCTGCTTGTTACCTCTTTGTTACAGTGTCCCACTGTGCACATATCAGCTGCATGAGGTACTGCAGCTCTCCTTCCCATTTCAGGCATTTGCAATTTTATCAGCTTTTGAAAGAGAAGTTGGGTTTTGGCACTGAAGCAGGAGAGAAATTGACTTTCAAGGACTCCCAGTGTGAAAACATTTGCAGCTTTTGGCCAGTAAAAGTCTAGTCAAGGATGCGGCCATTTAAGGTCTTCAAAAGATGTAGTTACAAAACCTCTCTGTCTGCTTTTAGGGTTCTTGCTTTCTTTTCCGATAGCTGTTTGGATGGTTCAGTATCTGGACCATAAAGCAGATAAGATACAATCTGTTTGGCAAGATTACCCATTGATGCTATTCCTGCTTTGTCAGTACACTGATATGATCATATTAACCTTATCAAACAGCCTTACCAGATCAAAGGCCTACATTTCCTCACAGCACAAAACCACCTACGTCTCATTTTACTATGGAACAAAGATATCGGTATTACTAAGCAGCAGAAACATTCTTCTTCACTTGTCAAGCAAGGTTAAAGGGGGGTCCCCATGTCATTGCATCCCTTAGACCACAGCCAATTAAGAGAGGAACCTTTCTGTTCCTCATCTTTAGTTTCTGGTTGCTGGCACTTCGAGGCTGAAGGCTCTGGGAGGCCCAGAAGCAGCATCCATCTCTGTGGCCACGGTGTCTGCCACGTTGTCTCTGTGGGCCACTTTCAGCCCCACAATTCAGCAGCCCTGGACCCCACTCCACTACAGCCTCAGAACCTTCTTCTCCTCCCTTCTTCTGGACAGATTAAAGTCCCAGTGATGGGCCCTCTCAGGCTGCAACTATATAGATGGAAATTCCTTCCCTTAGCTCTTTAATCCACCTCAACATCCTCCAGTTACTTGCATTGACTCATTCTTTTGGTCTTCTCTGGAAAATTATTGTCTACAAACTGCTGCAACCAAGTCACAACTTCCCATCTGGCAGAAAAGCAAAGCTGCTTTCTGGTCCAGGTATAGGTAGTGCTGCTCTTTCTGTTGGTCTGAAGTTTTGAGCAACCCAGCCTCTCCAGTTACTTCACTCAAAATAAGTCTGCCTTGTGAGCTTCAGTTTCTCCTCTCCTATTTTACAAGAGACTCTCTCCAGCCTAAAGCAGTGTACCATCCAAATGGCGAGTCCCTTTGGGAGAAAAAACAGGTTTTCCAGTTTAAGGCTGAAAACGAATTTACAGAAGAACATAAAAATTCCTTCTCTTGCAGCATAAGGAACAAACCACACTCTATAGGATGCAAGGAAAGCTTCATAGGGTTCGTGACGACTCTTGTTTTTTGGCCATGAACACACATCCAATTAATGGTCTCTGGCAAAATACAGCCAGAACACCATGATGCAGTTTTTTCAAAGATTATTATGTTATTGTTTGGCAAAGCTTTTAACTGACTGTTAGATTATTTTTAATGAGTAGGAAGTAAGGGGGAGTATGCTACTGAATTTTACTTTGAAAGACATTTTTCTTAACACATTGGTATGTTTAACTGGCACACGGCACTCAATGCAAATGCATGTACACAGCAACATACACCTTTCCCACTAGCAGCTTCACTTATCCCAGTGCATATGGTCATAAACTTCCAGAAAAAAAAGGGCACATGCAGTATAGGAAGAAGACAGTCACAAGATGTAGGGCTCAGCTCTAAGACTAGGCAGTAAGATCCACAGCCGAGCGAGGTCTGCCCAGAACAGGAAAGCAGTAAGTAATGGATCACAAATTGGTGCAGCGGAGGGGGAAAGAAAAAAAAAAAATTTGGACTGTTTCCCATCTAACCCAGTCATAACTGAAGCAAAGTCCACATTGCCAGGTCAGGGGGGCAATGGGAGGAGTCTGACACGACTGCAAGGCAAGCCAGGAGCTCAAACATCCACGGACCTTGGAACTACTTGCAAAACCCGCAAGTGCTGAGAACCCTATTTACCATACTGAGAAGCACAGTCTTTGAAATCCATTCACACCTTGTCTAGCCTTACTGCAATCAGTGCCAGGACTGTCTTGCCATCCTAGGTGTGTGTCCATGCCTGTGGTGTGAAACGGTGCATCTGCTAGCACAGATGCCTCCTTTCCCCTGCCTGTGCTTTTTCAACTCAGCTTTGAATTGTTCACACTGGGAAACAACAAATACACAAACCCAAACTTTCCTTTGAAGGAGATTACTTTTTCTCTTTCTGAGGAGATCCAAGAGTATGAAACAGAAGGAATCATTGCTGTGAAGGATCAGTCCTTTCAGAAAGCAGGGCAGGAGCAGACAAACAAACCTGGAGGTGTCCTGTCCTGCTCCCACAGACCTTGCCCTCTGCAGGGCAGGTGAGAGTTAGGCTCCGCTGTAGAACAGGGAAAAGTCAGGCACTGTGCCCTGGGGTAGGATAGTTCATGGGGAGATGACGAGGAGATGCTTCCAGAGAGCTCAGTCATGAGGGTCAGGGCAGCGGAGGAAGCAAGCACTCCTCCTGCTCACTGTTTGCCATACTTTTGTTTCCTCTTTTCCTCACTGTCTGCCTTTTCTCTCTTCGCTGCCTTACATTTCAGCATTTTTCCCCTTTTCATTTTTTCCTCCCTCACTGTCACCGTCTTATCTCCCCCTGCACTTCCAGTCCTATTTTTTCATTCCCCTTCTCAAACATTCACTCGTCCTCTTGTTTCCATTAAGCAGGGATGGACGGAGGTCCCAGTCAGACCAGTAATGCCCTCAGTGGCCAGTGACAGAGGGCTGCAAGCCTGTCCTACATCCACCCATCCAAGTCCCCGCCACATGCTGCAGCCAGCTATGCTGCAGGGAAGCAGCTGCTCTCCCATAACCCTGTTATGTTTCACTATTTTAATATTTCACAGGCCTTTGTTTCTCAGCTCCATCCCCACAGACAGGGATCACTCTCAGTCACCCTTCCCCTCCCTCCCAGGTCTTTTTTGGTACTCCGGGCAGGGCCTGGCTGAGTCCAGGCAGGAGAATCTACCATGGTCAGGTTGGGATTTCCCTCCCTTTTCAGTGGAGCATATTCTCCCTTCCTGACCGATGGCCAGGTGGACACGTCAGAGACCTGTCATCCCTTCCATCTCAGCAGCTTGTAATCCCTGTCCCTGACAGCACATAAACCTCCATCCTCAGCAGCAGCCCCTGTGCCAGTTTAGTTGCCTGCACAGACCAACATAAACTTACAGTCTACATCTGTAGCCGCAGTGGACTGATTCCTTTAACTTATAAAAGACCACAACATTTGTGCCCTCTTAAGCTCAAAACTGAAATCTTCCTCCATGAATGCTTCACAGTTTGCTATCAAGACCAAGCTTTGTTCTGTGGAAGAGATTATTTTTTACTTATTCTGAGACAACACTAAAATCCCAAAAGATCTGACTCCAAAGAAGTCTCCTTCTGGGAAACAACCTTTGGATACAGCAGAATGTAGACTTTTTCAGTTTCCTCCATATGTACAAAGCATCTGCCCCACTGGACATCAAAGAAAGCCACCAGGACGACAGGAATCTTTACTTTGGCAGAAAATGGCATGTAGCATATAAACAACATGCAGACTAAGATGGGAGCTGGCCTGCTGGGGTTATGTGCACTGTCCATGACTCCCATACATGGCTGTGTGCTATCTTGATTTTGATTTAGTTACCTTTGCCTCATTTGCGTGGATTTACTTAGAAAATTCTATAAAGCAATAAACCTATAAAACAATAAACATCTACGGGACCTGAAGGAAACTACACACAGAATGCCTCATTTACACCACATATTCAGAAAAATGCTGTCTACTACATATGATTTGTTGTTAAACCACAGACATTCTGCAAACTTCTGCTCTGATATTTAATTTGTTCGACAGCGCCTGTTTTGCTGACCTCTGGGGCTCCCTGCAAGGCCTGTTTTCCCAGACTCTCAGAGGGGTGGACTGAGCTGCTTGAATAAGGAATGTCACATTTACTGCGGGCTGGGAAAAGATGAGGGCTTTGCTTATTGCTGACATGTGTTAACTCAAACCTGTAATAAGTGCATTTTTAGAAACAGAATTGTCTGTGTGCTTTTGTCTGGAGCTGACTGCATTGTGTTGCCTGGACGGAGGAGGCACAAGAGGATTGTGAGGTCACATAAAACTGGATTATGACAGCGAATCAACAGGGCATTAAGAATAAGCTAATTAGAAAGGAAGAATCTGCGTGTACACACACATCTTGCTAATCGGTGATTATGGGAAAGAAAGGATTGAGAAAATACATGGCAGCTAACAGGATTTTAACACAACACTTAAAGAGACAGAAAGATCCTTCCCTCAAGGACAAGCATGCATAAAAGTGGCAGATATGGTTGATAAGAGCAGCCCTGTCCCATTGTGCTGCAGATGTCCTTCACATGAACAGCACGGTTGTGCTCATCTGAAGTTCAGGAGAGATGATGAACCTCAGTCACCTCAGACCCCAAGAACTACCACCAATGTGGCAAGAGCCCTCAGAAATCTGCATGATTTCAGATGCAGTTCCCACAAGGGGACATTGCCCCATTGAGCAGGTGTGACTTCACATTCACAAGGGATAACTCTTGGGGAGAGCTAGGAATCCCCCACAAGCTCCACAGAGCCACTGTCCCCATGAATTCCTGAGTGGACCATGCTGATGTATTAAAGATAAAGAGGAAAAAGATTATATCTCTGCACAAACATCCCAGCCAGGGACCTCCTTCCCTGCAGGTCTTCTGACATCCATTCCATGGTGATTATACACTGGCTTTGGCTTTTACCACAAGGCTACTGAGTTCTCCCCTCAGGTAGACAATGTCTTCTAAGTTATACACAATAAACTGTAAAATTGTCTGTCTTTCTCATTTTTTAATGAGGGAGGACAACAGATCCTTAAAGCACAGTATTAGACCTTAAAAACAAATTGTTCCATGGTACAAAAGGAGTAGGCAGAGCAGCTCTAATAGCACATTCCTGCACACAACAAAACCTGAAGCATAGGTGAAAAACAAGAGAGCTAACATGCAATATAATTAAGCAACAGCAAAATTCAGCACTGGTGAAAGCAGTATAAACTTTTAAATTGACATTTCAGACCAAGTAGCTGAAGTTACCTCCCTAAGCTAGAGTCAAAGCCTACAATCGCAGGCGTCAGACTGCAGTAACAAGAATTGTCCCAAGAGAAGATGCAGACTCCTGGCTTTGTACCATTCACAACTCACTGGTGCAGTATTCGTAGAGTTTACGGCGTCAGCTGAGACCCAGGAGTACACTCACTCCAGGGGCCATCTGTTATCCTCTGCACAACAGCCACTATTAACTCATTGTCACTGGGAAATCGTTTACTTAATAATACATTGAGTTGGCTGTTCTTCCTGCAGAAAAAGGCTGTTCCATAAACATAAGGACATATTTCCAAACCTCAGCATTCAACACTTGCTTCCCTGCCCATTCCAGATTCTTAATTCTTAAAATATCTTCTTGTGATATAGACTTTTATGAAGAAACAGTGTATTCAATACTTTGCTTGTGGTCTTGAATAGCCCTGATTTTAATAAAAAGATCAAATTCGTGTTTCTCAAACTACTTCTCAAAGTGGAAAAGGAAAATAAAAATATTCCCATGCCATGCCAATGCCTGGATAGAACTGTCTTCATTTCAATGACAGATATTTACTCCTCACTCCCCTCCCCATAAGGTTATCTACTCATTATATGTTGTTTTACAGATTGGGACCCTTGATCCTGCAAGCACTTGTGCACCGAGTAGCACACTTTATCTTGGTAGGACTCAGTCAGAGATACAAGTCTGCAGAATCAGGGCCGTAGCTATATTTCTGAATGCTGCTGGAGTATAAGGACTGCAAAAACAAGAAGACACAGTGTCAACAAAACCTCAAGGTAGAGCAGCTCCCTGGCTATTGACTGAACTGTGTATGTCTAAAGGACTACAAATGATGCAATTGTGACGTTTCTATTACTTTACGGCAGCACTTAGAACTGGAAGGACACGGTGGCAAAACCAGATTTAACATAAGCCGTGTTCCCCAGCACCCCTTTAAAAAACAAAACAAAGCCGAATAAACAATTCAAGACAAAATAATAATCCAAGCTGACTTTGCAGTATTGGACTTGCTTTCAAAACCATTTTGTGTTTTTAGAAAATACTGCGGGTTCTGTACTCTCTGTGGTATTTCCAGCGGACACAGCTCTTCCTGTGGTATTAGACCTGGCACTGCCACAAGAACTTTGCCCCTGATTGTCTCAATGAAAACACCACAAAAAGCAACACTCTCCACAACTGGCTGAAATAATCTAAAATATACATATGTACAGGGATACGCTTATATATATATAATCAGGAAGGGGGAAAAAGAAGAGAAAAATCTGGAAAACTGATGAAAACACAATGAATGATTTTACCAAAAGAAGGAAAAAAGACAACAAGGATTTGGGGAAGGATTTTTGTTTGTTTGTTTGTTTTTCAAGAGATTCCAGTCAGGCTCAAAAGCTTTGCTCATTTTTAGCTGGTGGATTTGAGCCAGAGCCTTTTCTTGGCTCTGACTCAACTCTACTGTATAGCTCTGATTCACTGAAATCTCAGCCTCAGCTGGGGGAAGGGAGACATGTCGGTGCTGCTCCTGCAAGGGACAGGCAGGAATCGGAGGCGCCGGCTCACCCACCTCTGTCCCTCTCCCTCTGGCAGTGGTGTGGGGTCCCTTGTTCCTGGAACCCACTCAACTATCCTTCTTTCCAGACAGAGTTACCAGATCATCTAGCCTCGCCAGGTCTTTTTTGACATGTGAAAGTAGAGTCAAAGGGAATGAATCTGATTATATATAGATTATTACATGGGCTTCAAACAGGTTCCGATAATGTCACACTCCTCTGGGTGCTGGTGAGGATGCCCTTTGGCCATGAGATAGATACCTTCCACACACTGGCAGGGAGCAGGGTACACACATACGCTTCCAGACTAGGGGTTGGCTTTTTCTGTCGAGTACAAAACAGTCCTTGGCAGTACCAGGTCCCTGGCACAGCCCTGGCAAAATGCCGCAGCCCGCTCCGGGACGGGCCAGCTCCATGGATGAGTGGATCTTTTCTTCGCCACATGTGTTCACATATTCGGCCATGGCCCGCTCCGCTGAGGCTCCCAGTACAAAACCAGCAGGGTGGTGGTGGGTAACCTGCCTTCTAGGAACTGCTCCGAGTCCACTGGTTTATTGCACGCTACTATAATGAGCCAGGAGATGACAGTGACTTTGCAGCACAGCCGGATCTAAACTGATGGTCTAAAGTCTGCAGCTTTCATTCAACCTTTTAGTTATCCAACTCACACAATTCCCTCTGTGAGCTCAAAAAAACCCTACATTCTAGAGAAATAAAACTGTAACGGGAAGCAGGTCAGGCTTAGACAGACACGTACCCTCTGGGGCACGTGGCAGGGAGGCGAGGAGAGACGCACAGCTAATTGCAAATTGCTGCCATTGCCATATTAGTCATGCAACATAAATGCTGTCAAGTACCAAGCTTTATGGGAACAGACTCTGATTTCTCTAACAATGCCAGAAAGTGGCATTGTGGCTAAAGGCTGTAAATTAAACATTGTCAGGGTTGACAGAGATATGCCAAGATCCGTCAGCTGTACCTAGCACGAGAAATGGGCTGTATTTAAGAAGACCAGGCTAGTTCTGCAAGTATGGTTGACCACGGCTTGGGATACCATGGAGGAAAGAGAGCAGGAGGCAAAGAAATACAGCTTGGTGGTCAAAGGACACGTGTATAGTCACAGACCAACTCTGCTTGCAGGAACCCTGGAGAGCTCTTCCTCCATGTCAGAGTAACCAAAGTGCAACACTGCTTGGCCAAGTATTTTACACATTTTGGTGCAAATAGAATCCACAGTCTTTAACCACACGGAGATTTTTCTCTGCAATGATAGTCTTCATTAAGGAAACCTCTTTTCTTCCCTTATGCCCCAGTGCTGCATAAAAAGGGTAAAGGTACAAGCTGTGGGCATTAGGCATGCCTTGTTTCCTTCAATGGAGATAATTTAGAGATTTTTTTTTCAGATTTGTTTCTGACTGCATAAACAGTTGAGCTAGCTCCATTTTGCTGTGCTCTGCAGTAATTAGTATCATGGCTCCAAAATGCCAATTTAAAGCTTCTCAGTCAAAAAGTCTTGAAGAACATGGGAGTGAGATATTCTTCTTTCTGGTATTTATCCTCATCCAAAATGAATCTATTCTTAACGCAGAGCCATGTGGTAACAGCAAAGAAATACAGACCCTTTCACCCCAAGCAGGGGATTTAATCAGAGTATCATCCCTGAACCTACAGTAAACTCGTTTTTGCATTGCTGTAGGGTTCCTGGTGTGGGACCTTTTCCAGACCCCCCAGCCAGACTCCTTTCTCTAGTTTTAAGCCAGCAGTACACAGCCATCCCACTCCGGCAGATGAAAAAGTTCCAGAAGTGTCTGTGCAGAACACCCGCCAGTAAAAATAGACTCTAACAAGCGAAAAATGCAACACTGAGATTAGAGAGTTGCAAAATGGTGAGAGACCATCACTCCAGAGGGGTAGCTAAGCAACAACTGCTTTGTTTTGTTTTGAAATCTATATGAGGAACAAAAATACCACCAAGCATAGAGTCAGCCCAGAAAAAATATTTTCTCCTCTGAAGATGATCTGGGGCAGTGTCAACTAGCCCAGCTGCATGCAATGCATGAAAAAGTGTCACCTCTGTTTTAAACCTGCCACCTCAAAGCTTCTTTTGACAACCTTGCAACTGACAGTCTCAGATAATGACGGGACGGCTTTATTGAGGTTTTCATTGGTTTTATTTGAAAACAACGTATTTAAGGTAGGTGTGTTATTCTTGAATAACCTGATAGTAAGTCTGAAAGCCTAGAGTTCATTTGCTAACAGAAATAAAGCCTCCCTTGGAAGTGATATGAGCTTATATGCACTGAGTGGCTTAACCAAGGCAGAGGGTTAATTAACCTAATGAGCACTACATTAAAACCCTATTAAACCAAGAAGTTCCAAATACCTGTCAAAGGGAACACTGTCCTTTCCAAAGCCAAATGTACTGTTAAACTCATGAAAAATCAAAATAAATCAGACCCCTGTTAAATTCTGCTGGATGAACTCTAAAATTCAGGCCGAGATAGGATAAGATGCTTAAAATATCATACAACAAAGAAATGAAAACTGCTATATAACTATTAAAGACTGAAAACTTTTACCATTTCAAAGGACAGACTCTTCCACAACAGTCAGCAAGTCCAAGACAAGGTACTGGGCACCATCAGAGCAACACTCCTTGCTCCTTGACCTCTTTAAATGCTGATTAGAATAACTCCTTGCACACCAGGAGAGGTGGAGGTAGAGAACTCTCCGGTGAACGAGCTCTAGGGGCCTGATTTCTAGGGGAAATGTCTCCAAGGAGGAAAATTCTGAACGACCAGCTTCTGAACAGAGCTCCCAGAGGAGGTTACGCACCTCTCCACACTCAAACCCTGGAAAGGACATACAGCATGTAGTTTGGTTAAAGCTGGATAGAAACATCACCTGTTTCTAAGGCCCAGGTCTGTTTCTTGGTCAGGTCAGACTGTGATCCCTCCGATTTCAAAGGGATGGATGCTAAGTAATTTATATCACACATATTTTTTCTAAGTACTTTAGCCCGTCTTTGAGGAAGCAGAATCTAAGTTTGAGCACCTTAAGAAGTCTTGCCATAACTGTTACTTTTCAGTGAGGACAAACTTTCTGTCCCTGTGGCACAGCAGACCGTCAAGTTGCTGCTGTTGCTACTGTTGGCTAGACTGAAAGTAATGGAAGAAGACACAGCTAAAATGAAATTACAATTTCATTTCTGATGAGTCCAAACAAGCAGCCATTGGGGCTATGCCTTTCTCATTCCAACAGATGGAGACAGAGACCTTTGGGTTTAAGCATCATGCCTCAATCTCAAAATCTACAAATTTAGATATTACTCTAGGTTATCCATGCACATTCCCAAAAGCTTTAGATTGCCATGTAATTTCTATCAGAAGAACAATGACAATAAGAAAAACAGATCAGTTTACAGGATTATGTATAAAAATAAAATGGATTAGTACATTTAAAAAAAAAGAAAAAAATTCCCTCTCCTATACTAGATTACATCCAGTCGTAGTCCGAAAAGCAGGGTTAGGATGAGAAGCAATAGGTTTACTTAAACCGTATTTAAGCAAATACTCTCTTGAGTTCTGGGAAACAGTCTGATAGTTGGAGGAAAAAACCACAGGTCAAACATTTTCACTGTTTATCGTATTTTAAAGGTTTGGATGCTCTTTGTGTTTCATAACTGCTGACTAAGCAACTGAAGCCAGTGAGGGTTCTGAGCTGCTCTGTACTTCAGAAGAGGCCATCACATCCCCAGAATATGCTGGGTTCCCGAAAATAACCTTGGGAAGTTGTGTCTTTGCATTTCAGCAAACCATGGAAATGTTGCAGTAGGTCCTGCTGACATTGACTCCTTATGGACTCCAAGGAGACTGTCTTTGTTAGCAATGCAGATTTCAGAATAAACTGTTTGTCTTGGCCATGTAAGGTTATTGAACTCAAGATATCTTTCAAAATATATTTATCTGATATATTTGTTTAATATACCCCCCTCTCCTTTTTCTGGGAATACATAGCGAATGTACTATCACTTGAACATGACATCTCTCCATCCTACCTCCATTCTGAAGTCATCTGTCTAAGCATTTTCTGCGGACTAATTCACTGTTATTGCAACATGTTGGGTTTTTTTCCCCCAGTATGCTCTTTATACTTCCAGCTCATGACATTCACTGCAGCAGCTGGCACTTTTTCCTCCCTCCAAGCTCAAGTGTCTCACCTTCAGGAAACGTCCCAGCTCCTCTGGCCAACAGGATAAGAAACCTGAGTTGGATTCTGTACTTGGTTTTACTGAAACGACCGACAGCACTGCCAAATTTCTAGGCTGACCGTTTGAATCTCAAATTTAGTACTTTGCATACTATAGACTTCTGACCTATACAACAGCCTGTACCATAAAGCAGCAAACGACAGAGACAGCTCTCCTTTGATACATGTGTTACTTTACCTTCTGAACATTTACTGGATTTCATCTGAAAATGGCAGTGTTAATTAAAACAAAAACTTGTTTTCACTATTTAAGGCAGGAGGACCCTGCTTAAAAACTGTTTGCCTTGAAGATAAAAGCAAAACTGACAGGTGTTTACCATATCAGTTTTACAACTTGCAAAGCTAAACAATAAATTCAGTGTTTACGTATGTCCTGTCTCTCTTTTCTCTTCAGTAGCTCCAAGCTCTGCACTTCACTTACTTCTAAAACTCTTTGTTACTGGTTCACCATCTTGACTGTTTCAGCTTTTCTTTGTCCAGTTTCTTCACCTCCAGACTCTTCTCCTCCACTCCACCCTGAAGTGAGCTGCTAAAATCTCCTCTGAATTTCTCCAGTGGCCTCCTGTTATTACTGCAAACTCAAAAAGCTTCTTCCTCACTTACAGTACTCTCTATGTTTTTCACACCACCTACATCTTTGCTCCCCTCCAGCTTTTCCCATACCACTGTCCTTACTATTATTTTCTCAGTTTTCTGCCTTTCCCTCACACAGAGAACAGCTTTTCACTTCTCTTCAGCCACCTTTGCCTCAAAGCCTCATCAGCAGGTCAGTTTATGCAAGACCTCTTTTTTCCTTTTTGCTCTTTACTTATTAACCACCGATACTCTAATTCTCCCCCAAAGTATTTCTTCATAGCTTGATTTTGCCTCTCTCTACATTAACTTCTAACCTCTTTAACATAAGAATTCTACCTTGCTGTTTGATTCATGAGCATAATTTCATCATTTCTTCACAGAGAAGAAAAGGTTGGAACAAATAACCCAAATGCCCAAGAAGTCTCTTGAAGATAAATGAATTGAATCCAATGGGGAGTTCAAGTTTTACATTAGAACATAGAAGCAGCTCAAAAGAAGAAACAGAAGCTACTCTGTAAAGGCAATCACCAGCGCAGTTACACAGTTACTAGAACAAATTGTGCGTGTGGAAGACTTTATTTAATTGTAAGGAAATCAAAGATGCGCATCTTGTATATTTATTAGTTGTCGTGACCATGCTGTGGTTTTTTGCTCAGGTGGAAATGGCACGGCTATATTTGAGCCCAAGAGACAGCTCCACCTCATGAAGAAAGGAGTGTTGCCACCTTTGAAGCTGATCTTACTGTTACTGTGAAAAGAAAGAATGTATTTTAATAGCTTCAGTGTAAAAGTAGTTCCTTATTTTCAATTTCCAACACTAAAGTGTTGTTTCATTTGGCAAATGTTACCAAATTTGATGCTCTTTTTTATGGAGTGACCACAGAAAGTGAAAGCAAAGGAAAACGGCCTGAGAAAGAGTCATCACTGTCATGAAGAAAGATACTTCGTCTGGACGCTCACTCTGTTGTCTTTCTCCAGCAACTGTCCAGTTGTTCACCAGACTACAACTCCACTTGCAAGTCTGTCTTACTTCTGAAGGCACAGATGAAAACTGAAGCTGCAGAGGTTAATAAAAGCCAAGTTCTGCGCTTCACTAGGGAAGGTTGCAGTGGGTCTAAACCTGCTCTTGTTCTACTACAGCTGATGGAGGAAGGACAGTTGACTGAGGCTGAGGCTTTGCCTCCAAAGATGTATGTGGTTTTTTCCCTGCACTTTATTTCATTCCAGAAGTGCTGATTTAGGCAAATCACCCAAAGCACCGTTGTCCCCTTTTAAAACTAATGTAAACTGTTGAAGGGACAGATTCAACAGGAAAACAATCAAAGCCAAGACTAAAACCGTATGGCCAGTCCTCTGCCAAACAGAACCAGCAAAGATTACGCACAGCAATGCTTTAAAATGTGCAGGATAATAAGCATGACGCAGCATGCTGGGGAACTAGCTGCAACGCACGAATAGGACGCAATGTGCTAACTTTGAAAACCCCTCTAGAAGAATGGATCATAATGGATTCCATGCAATCATTCATATACAGAGACTGCAGCAATATTAAGCTTTCATAAATTCTTTCAAAATATCCAGAAATAACTCAGGCAATATTTGAGTAAGGCTATAAAGTGTAGAATCAGTAAGTAGTATCAAGCTGTCACACAAGCACAATAAATACTCTGAAAATACACTCACAGACAACTTTCTGAAAAGGTAACAACGATCAAAATCAGCACTTTGTATTTTGCTCAAGCAAAGAATAAATAGACATCAAATTGTACACGGCAGGAACACAGATGTCCCAATTCATCTCTCTTTTCTAGTCATGAAATACCACACTGTTTCTGCACAGGAGGGAATACATAGAAATGGCATTACAGATGTCCAGAGGCCAAACACTGTCTGTTGAGAACGATGGCAAAATATGGACACAGCCTGTCACTCCACACTGAAACGCACCTTGTCTCCCACGCAGACCATAATGTGGACACCCTCAAGCATCATGGGCTCCAAATGCACTAGGGGTAGGCTAGGGCAGCCTGGAACCCAGGCAGCACCTCCTCAGTCCTGAGCCCTACTGAACCTTCAGCTTCCAAACCACTTACTGTCACACAAACCTGTCCCACAGACAGCAGGGGTGCAGAATATACCCTCATATCTTTGTGTAACACACATGCCACGCCAACAACTAAGCAAGCATGAAGTGAAGCACACTCGATTGTTGCAGCAAGAAAAGTGAGCTTAAAAAAATGTAAGAAAAAGAGTAGTCTGGGAGCTGAGGAAGTCAGGGTTCAAGTTCTTGGTCTACCACAGAGTTTTTGTGTGACCCCGGTTGAGTTGTTTATTCCCCACACGCCTGAGCAATAGCTCCGTGGGTGGCGCAGAGGAGAAATATATTAAAGACAAGGAGGTATTTGGATACAGGAATACCCAAGAGCTCTAGGACTGGCATATTTATACATACAGAAACCACTCAGAGACAATAACTCAGAAAGCAGTAAATTACAAAATAATAAATGCATTAATCTTGACAGTAAATGTTAAAGTAAGCATCAACAGAGAAAAGTATTAGGGGACACAAGAACTGTGATTATTTCCCTTGGCTAATTACATGGTCCTAAAACTCAAGAGAAGGTAATTTCTGATAAATGTAACTTTGTTTTTTGGTGAGGGATTACAGCTGCCCCTAAACCCGATGAGCAGGAACACGCCGGTGCGTTGTGTCCTGTCTGACCTGTAGCAACTGGAAGCGGCTGCAGAACTGCATTGTAAATCATGGTCACTTCTGCAGATGCAGCCAGCTTTATGCAGACTGTCAAACGCTGCTGTAAAACTACAGAGCATGAGTTTAACTTGCTTCTTAATGGAAATACGAGTTAGCTTGTATAACCTCTGCCCGGCAGTTAACAAGAAATCATCATTAATTGGAGAGAATACAACTCTCACCCGAGAGCTCACTAGCTTTTCTTGGGACATTGCAGCTGAAAAAGCAAGACATATATTTTACAAATACATACCAAGGGTTTTAACTTTCCATAGCTTTTCTTTTAAATGACCAAAATATTTGTTTGACAATTACTTTTTAAATGTGAGACAGATTTTGAGTTTAAATGCTGTCACTTGCCGTAGCACAAACAAACCATAAATAACTTGTTTAAAAAGTAAATTCTAATTGAAAAGGGGAACATTTGTTCTTTGAAGTGCATTTCCTTTCACTCCTCCTAATAGGTTGATAGGGCAGTTTTAGAAGAAAAATCACAACAGAGAAAAATAGCGTGTGACTAACTTTTGCACCATGCAAAACAGTTAAAGGTTTTTCTGTTAAAATGTATACTGTGGAGCTAAAGGAAAGGATATTTTCCTTGATATCTGCATCTTTGCTCTTAAGCCAAAGGAACATGATGTTAAATTCTGCGCAAATATAGCACAAACCACAGTCCTTTGTGCGTGTTCTTGAACTGTTTCAAGAAGCCCTAGAGATATCACACATTATCCCATGATTCAAAGCTTTAACCTTGAGGGAAAATACACAAAACAGCTTCAATTTTTTCCAGCTCAATACGGCATTGTAAATACTATAACAGCTATTTGATAAACACAATAGAAGGACCTTTAAAGTGAATACATCTCATTTGCCATGTTTATAGTAAATGTCTCAGTAAAGACTGTTTTAAAATGCAAAACATGATTAACTACTCCAACATTTTAACTGTTTTTACTTCTCTGTGTTGTTTGATTTCATCTGGTTTAAGAGACATGCAGGCATATCTCCCATTTTAAGGAACACAGTATCATCTTGTTTACTAAAAAAGGGATTGATAATTTCTAAAACTAAATAAACTTGGGTCTGATCATCTTTGCCGAATATAAAGAATATTTTAAACAAAATATATTTCTCCCACGAACCTGAAATAATTCTAAGGGCTAACAAAGTGGAAAAATCTCCTGTAGCACGAAGAAAGTGGAGTGTACACAAACACATTCCCTCTGTGCTCATGCAACCTGTACCGAAGGGTACGGATTTACGTTAGCAGCAAACATTCCCTAGCACACAACCTCTTACTAATGTTTAGTTTGCATTTAGCAAAATATCTGATTTAGTAACAAAGTTTCCAGTGTAAAACTATACCAAGATACCTACAAATAGAATATTAGAAAATTTCAAGTCATGGTACCTCACTTTTTATAAAACAAAAGAATCTTAAAAAATTTCAAAGGTCAAATGTCTCCCCTCTTATTATACTGCTTTCCAATTCAGTCTTACTGGTTAGAAAAATCAATCCGATTCTTCAGGTATATTAAGGAACTTAAATTTGTCAATTTTCATTTCATCATCATTTGCTCAGGCCAGAAACGGCAAAATAGCAAATTCCCTTTTCCTGCCTTATTCTGCAAATTACCTTTCAAAAGAATTACAGTTGTGGTAAAGACACAACCACCATGCATTTGAAAAAAATTAAAACAGCGGTAGTCTGACTTCATCACTGCCATCATTTTTATGGAACTGTGAATTCTGTGAGACTGCTGACATGAAAAGACACCTTTGTAGAGTATTTTTATACATCTGTTATTCTTGTAAATGTTGAAAATCAACCTAAAGTTTTAAGCTCTTTTTTGGCATGAGATACGGGAGCCAAAATATGGTAGCATAACAATCACTTTTAAGAAACTCTTTACTTCTGCATCATTTTTTCACTACACCAAATAAACATCTGTGCTCCACAGGAAGAGGAGCTGGTGATCTCAAAGAAAAGAGAAGGCTTTTCTACCAGCCCAAAGCCTGTCACAACCAGCATGAAATCAGAGTCTTTTGAGGTCTCAGTCCCACAGTCCACACACTCCAGCCACGCTTAGCCACCTCCAGGCAGGGAGAGGAGCAAACACCTTTCTTTTGTTGGAAGTCTTCACCAGGTAAGAGATTGTGCTGTATGAGATTCAGACCCTGCACTGGCAAGGAAGGACAGTTGCCTACAAAACTTTTTTCTTCTACAACATCAGTCTCCCACACCAGTTACATTCCAGCAAAACAAGGAAACTGCCAACCCATGTGTCCACAGGCTGGTGAGTTCTGGGGAGGGAGATGTAACTTAGGAGCAAAGATCTGGTATAGTAACTGTGGCTCAACGGGGCTAGGGAAGAAGCCTGCAAAAATGCATTACATTTCAGAGGAAGTCAGACATTGCAGAACTACTACCATATTCATTTCCTCCCAGAAGTATTAACAATTTACCATATTTTTTAAAAAGCAGCACTGGAGTTGCATCATTGCACTCTGAGCAAATTCTAGGTATTCACACAGTTGTTTGTTTTCCTTTGTCTCTTAGTTCAGTCCTGTGTCTCAGCCCCACTAGCCTTCTGTAAATCCCCAAAGATAGCTAGATGGAATGAAACCCAAGATTTTTATTAAGCTACAAAAGACAATAAATTATGCTGAAGCTTATGGGAATATTTAGAAATTTTTCCAAACACAAGGATAAATGTGCAGCTCTGGTGATGAGATACAGGAAAAAACAATTCCATTAAAGAGCCACTTATGCCCAGAAAGAACATTCAGAAAGTGATGGGAAAAGAAATAAAGGGGATAACTTAATGTCAGGGCCTTAAATACTCCCTTCCCTGTCCACCAGGGACAGGACAGAGCTTTCCTGGGAAGCACTGTCAACTTTTGCACAAATTGAAGTATTTCTGTCTCTCTCAGATCCAAGCTCTCTCTTTCTGGGCTGTACAGCTAACACAGTCTATAGTCACAAATGGTAACCAGATGCAGTGCTGGTTTCTAAGCCTCACTACCTCTGCTGCTCAGCTGAGCGTGCAGAGAGCTTCGTGCTGTCCATCTTTGGTGGGTGATTGTGCAGGCAGCCAGAACTGTCCTCACCATGGTCCCACTGCTACCTGGAAAGACCCTTTGCAGCAGGAGAGGCACCTTCCCAGAGCTAAGCAGGCGGGTACGTGGGAGGATGAGAGACAGATCAGACAGGTATTGCGGGGACATGGAGAGGCAGCAGCAGGACCTGGACAACAGTCCTTTCTGTTCCACTGCAGCCCAGGAAACTGGAAGAAAATGAGGGCAGGGGAGGGATCAGAATTTAGAGCATTTTACAGTCCAAGAGTGTTTTTTAAAAAGATGCTGCTAGAAGGATACAGTCATCACCTTAGCAGTTATCTAAACAACTTTCTTACATGAAGTAACTACCAAAAAAAGCCAGTGAATGCTCCTCTTGCACCTCACCAAGCTCCTTCTTCCATTCAGCCTGGGAGTCCCTACTACACTTCTTGTGATTAAAAGGCATGAGATCTGGTCTGTGGCTTTACAGTCCCGATGTTTCCTCTCCACTGCTTTACAAGAAACCCTGACCTGACTGAAGAAAATGGCAAAGCTCCCATCAGGCTTTAACAGGGACAGGACTGGGCTCTTACAGGGTGGCATGTGAAGGGTCGTGGTCCTGCCAACAGCAAGAGGAAATGCATGAACCTCAGCACTCCCCTCACTGCTAAATCCTGTGGAGAAGAGCTGGTGTTTGCAAGGCTGGGAACACCGTATTAAGTTTCTCTAGTGCAGACAATGATTAAAAGTCTCAGCTGTGGAGGAGAGATTCCTCCAAACGAATTCTTTCCTGTTGCGAGATATTTATTTTCTTCTCTTAGCAGACAACAGAACTATCTTATTTGCAAATACATGTAACAGTCTCCAGGGGGAAGCTTGAACTTACCCTTATATTACTGAAAGTTTATTATTATTTTCTCATGGAGAAAGTCACGAATGTCTTGTAATCCCCCATGTTCCCATATTCTCAAGTTGAATGTATCTTGACCCAGAGAAAAGCTTGGGAGCCCACTAACATAGGAGGTAAAAGACCATTCTGAAACAATTTACAATATGTTCTTTCCTTCCAGAATTTAATGTTATGACTCACAATTGGGTGCTGAAAGTCCCCTAAGAGCAGTTAGAAATCTATACATTCACTTCATGAACTTTCTAGAGCAAGAATGGGCCATTTCTGTGTTTTGTAAAGTGATGCAAAATATTTTGTGTCAACAGCGCTAACACGCCCAATATCTTGGTATGGCTGCCCAGTCTCAGATACGGAACCTCACAGCACCTTCATATTTTGCAATCAAAATACCTCTACATTTTTAGAGGATGGAAAGGGTAGAGGTTGGAAGGCTAGTGGTATGCCAAAAGAAATTAAGCACAATTTTAGTCTGTTCTTTCAAGTGTCTTGTGTGTTTTCCTAGGGCCTTATCCAAAGCCTGCTGAAAACAATGGGAATCCTTCCAGGCCTAGGCTTTAGCCTTTACACCACTGTATACATATTTATCACTAACTGCAGTGACATTCTTGTAACATCTGCGGGCAAAATGGCCATGCGATGCTCTGATACATAAAATACACCCATAATAATTCTGCTATAGGACTCTTACAAGTTTGTTTTCCTGACTTCTGCATTTGTGGCCAATGCCTTGGTTACAAAAGCAAAGAAAATCCTTGCTTTCTGTCTCTTAAAATTAATTGAGAAAGAAATGAAGAAACAATGAGTGACAGGATTACAGTTAATCATTAAATTGGGTCATGCCAACCACATTCAGTGCCTGGATGGCAAATGATTTTGCTCACCTTGCCACAGAACAGCTCTTTAGTCCGATCAGCTGCACTGGTGGCCCCTGGAATGTAAGGGGCAAGTTATGCATCACCCTGCAGAGAAGGTGTCTCCTGTCTGCACACCTGTGAGATGGCTGGCAACAGGTATCACAAACCAGTTCAAAGACCAGATAGATCCTTACAGAAAACCTGCAAAGATACCTGAGAATATGGGTTGTTGTTGTATTTCTGTATTCAAAGAATGTCCTCGTTTTGGGGCAATCCCACCGACTGGGGTACAAGCCAGAACTTCACACTGAGAAAGATTACTTCATTCTCTGCATTGATTTTAAGAAAACGTGTGATTCAATTGTTTTGGAAATACACGGCAGTCTCATGTAAACTGGGTTTTTTGGCTCTCAGTAGGTACAGCCTGTAGAAGAGCTGAACATTGGTCTATCCCTGACCAGGTTCCAGTACAGTTCTACAAATACAAAGGCAAACATGACTGCATTTGTTTTTGGTTTGCTGTGGTTAGAGGAGAAGCCTATTAGAGGCTCAGAATTAGCATCAGAGATTATGGGTACTATGTAGGTGAGATCTTATCTTAGTGATATTACATCTTGTGGAAAATATGTAAATATATCAAGTTACATGTGCATACAAAAGCATTTCACAATTACACTCGATATTTAGACAGTTGATCCCTCCTACAACAAATACAAGTGATACAAGCTTTTAAAACTGCATGAAACAAGACTCTGCTTTTTTTGCCAAATTAGTTGGTAAACTAACTCAACAAGCCTTATCTTGCTCTTATCAGCCCACCTGTCTTTGCTCCTTTAATGTCAGACTTAAAAGAGGAAATGAGTACTTAACTGATAGTGCTTCTTCAAAGGAAATATTTGCTTCAGTTACCTTGCGTTTTAATTAGATCGTTTAGTCACAGCTTGGCATCAGTTCATAGTGTGCACCATGTCAAAGCTTTCAGGTTTTCAAAGCACAAAAACACATGAAGTAGTTTGAGCCAGCAAAAGTGGAATTGTTCCTGGTTGGCATAAAATCATGGAGAAGACGTTTACCTCCCTTCCTTGGTCAGAGTAGAGACAGAATTAACAGGAGAAAGTTACTCCTTTAATTGCAATCCCTGTGCCATCTTGTGGGGCCTGTTCACAGAACATTCTCTGCAACTCAGCTAAGGCTGGAAGCGCCCATCAAACTGCAATTTGCTCACTTTTAAAATGAGGGCAGGAGCTGCTGACGTGGTCTCAACACACCGATGATCCCTAATTTATTTTTGTATCATGTTAGTGAAAACTTAATCATATTGTACCTCTGTGACTGGGTGGCCTCTTTTGTCGAAGGGGATGATAAAAGACACTATAATATATTTTTATTGGCTCTCTAGATCAAACATTTTACTTTGCATGGCTCTGACTCAGCACACAGTCTTTTTATTGGCTCTTTGTTTTCTTATAGGCCCTAGATCAAACATTTTACTTTGCATGGCTCTGACTCAGCACACAGTATATGCATTTTTGACAAGCAGGGCATCTATCATGCACAAAGACAAAATCTCCAAGAACAATTACTGACTTAAAACAAAAGTACAGCTCCCACCACCATCTCAAACCCTCTCACAGTGCACAAGGTAAGCGAGTGACGTGCAGCTCAAATGTGAAGTCTTGTACTCAAACCGGTTGTTTGGAGTTTTTTTTTAAAAAAAGAAGAAACTACTAGTGAATATTTTAGACAAATACCCATATTCAAAATAGATTTTGCCCTTCAGTAAACACCAGAATGGTTTTATAAGGCAAATGGCAAAAATCACTAGAAGCCTCATACTATGACAAAAGCACATCCCTGCCTTCACACCTTGCCATTCAAGGGACAAAAGCTACAACAGCAGCTGAAAGGAGACCCTTCCTAATAACACACATTTTCACCTTTTTTATTCTTCCCCCACCTCCACTCTACTCTTTTTTAATCCCAGACTAACTAAAATGTTTGGGACTGAAATTGTCATTTATAACAGTATTTTTTTTTAAGAGAAAAGAGAACCCCAGCTCTGCAAGGCATCCTGCCTTCCACTGCTGCAGCACAAAAGCGGATACTTTCGCATTTATATAAACTAACTCTCCTTAAGCCTCTCAGGAAGCTGATCTGAGGCTTGTCTTGTTTGCCCTTTCTTAGCAGCAGAAAACATCCAAATGCTGGATGGCACCTTTATGTTTTTACTGCTCATGCAAAAGAGAAGAAGGGGGAAAGAGGAGAAGCAGAAAGAGAAAAGTAGCATCCAGGAAGCGCCATTTCTTTTTCTCTTCGATCAACGAAGCTGTCATGGTGCTACTGTCTGGAAGGACAGCAAACAGGACAAAACCTATCAAAAATTACCAATCGCAGAAGGAATGAGGAAAGCAAGTTACTGCAATGGCATGCTGGGCACCTCTTTGAGAGCAGCTGGAGGTGCAGTTACAGAGCACCCACCGGAAAGGATCCAGCCATGTACAGAATAAGGCACTTGACAAGAAGAGATTTCTCAGACTCAAAATAGATTTGACCTTAGGTTTCTCTTCCGAACATCCAGAACAAATGAAGTCATCATATATAAATTCTTCTGCCTTGTGAATGCCTCTTGAACTCTATACTGGTGCAAGGCTTAATAAGTACATGGAGCAAATGCTTTGCCTCCCTCATCCTAAAACACAGCTTAGAAATCAGACCCAAAGACTCACATCAAAAGGCTGAAGCACATTAAACTCCAAGGGCTCCTCAGCGCACAGGCAGAATCACCCCTGCAAACACCTGGGCAGTGCCTTGGGGCCGAGGCTCTGTGCTGTGCCCACTTGGGTCCCAGGCTGGGACCAGCTGCCCACGTTGGGCGTGAATGTTGAGTCCCCCTGGTCCTGCAGCAAGAGAGCCCCCGCGTCTGTTGGACTGTGCTCCCTGCACAGAGGTGCTCAGCAGCGATGCTAACGTTGGCAGTGATTATTTCAATCATAGACTTCTTGAAAGACAGAAAAGCTGTAACACACTTAGGCGTTACCCAGGGGTTGTACTGGTGCTGTAAGGGAGTACTGCAAAGATGCACAATGAAATACCTGTGCTGTTGAGAAGAATTTATCAGGATTCTTCCAGCACACTAAAGTGTTGGCCCCAGGCTTTCTGTACCAGCACCTGCTCCCAGGTAGTACCTTCTGTCCTGCTTCAACAACATCTAATTCCACAAATTATCAAAGCAAAAGTCATAACACTTTTTTTTTTTTTAAAAAAAAAAAACAAACTCAATGTGTTAATAGTCAGGCCGTGATCCAGCTGTCTTTTTTCCTTTCCCAAATACTGACACATAAAACCAGTGGCTAATGAAAAAAAAAAAAAAAAAGTTTATTTTAAACCCTACTGAAATCTCTCTTCATATTCCTGAGGGACTATTTTTCTTCTGTTTTATCCAGGTGTCCCTTTTTGGGAAAGGTGGTAGTAGATTTTGCTTTTCAAGAAAAATAAACTTATCTCATTTTTGTGTATAGCTTCTGTGCCAAACAAGCACACAGCTCAAGAACCACCCCCAGCCCCAATTCTTCTGAAGCAATACTTAACAATACTCTTCCTCCAGGGATTGAAGGGGTTCATCCACCTAAATGGGCTGTGGATCTAGCAATATTTCAGAGGGAACTGCTAAAGGACAAAATGGGTGTACAGGTAGAAGAGCAAACAAGAGTCCTTTAAACACAAAGCTGCAGAAGGAAACTGGAGGCTCTACTGTGCCATGTGAGCTGACGGCAGCCACTGCAGACCTTCTGAGAAGCTTCATTTTGTTCATTGCCACAAGTGCTGGGAAGAAATGTATCCTGACTTCCTCCTTCCTCATAAAGAAGACAATATTCCCAGCAACTGATGTGTTAGAAAGGGTGCAAGAATAAATAATAAATAAACTACTTGCATACAAATAAGTAGGTTGCCTGAAAGAACAATTATGTCTAAAAATTCTATATAGTGACCAAACTGCTAAAAGATGACAGAATTGCTAACAAAAATAAGAGGTTTCTCAGTACCAAACAGCCACAATTTCAGGGGACTAGAGTATAACAATTATGGTAAACATATTTTTTAAAAATCTAGGGGCAATTCAGGAAATTTAAGATCAATGCAACCTGCAGTTATGCCCAGCAAAGAGGTTGAAATGGTAAAACCAAAATAGCATCAAGCCTGGAAAAAGATGACATAAGAAAATGTTCTACAAAGGACCCATGTCCCTATTCTATTTGAAGTTCTTTGAACAAGTCAGTATATTAGTGTATTAAGAAAAAAAACCCCACAACAACCACCAACAACAAAAAAACAAAAATATATAAAAAAATTTAAAAGCCAAGCCCTCATACCAAACCCTGGATACTGTAGTTTAGAGTTCCAAACTGACAAGACCCCAAACAAAAAAGATGCACTAAAAAGTAACCATGGGCTAAGTGAAAGTACCACCACAGACCAAAAGGAAAAGAACCAAAAAAGAGGGTAAAATGCAGAATTTTCATTATCTAAACAAGAACGTGTTGCATATCATTTTGTGTCAGTATTTGTTTCCAATATTCCAGGTATATAGGAGGAGTTTGCCTACAGCAGCCCATAGAGCAGTTCCTGTCCCTTCCTCTGCCCACGGGACGATGGATGCAGCGGCGCAGGTCTGACACGGTACAGCCATTCCCATGGAGGTCAAGACACTTTCAGTAGACTCTCAAAGCTGCATTAGTACTAAACTCCTAAATCTCCTGCAATTTGTTTAATGGCACGCGATGGTAAAACAAGGAAAACGGCAGTCAGAGAGATTCTCATTAAAAAAGATACAACTTGACCTGCAGCTGAGTTAGGCTCAGCCATGTGACTGTGTCTTAATCAGCGGAAACAGGATTTCAAATTCCTACCTGTTGTATAACATTTTTTATTTTTTTTTTAAGGCTGAACCAAATAAAGTCTTATTTTTCATCTTACAAGTTGTGCTGGAAAGCAAAGACAAGTACCTTTGGGGCTTATTTTAGCATGTATTTTTATAATTACATTAAATTAAAAGTGATAATATGTAGACAATCCTAAAGATCCCAGAGAAAAATCAAAAGCAAACACAATAAGGTACATAACACATTTTGTGCTAATTTCTAAATCTAGGCTTAGGTGTCTCATCAGTTTAGTGGTAATCACAGCATTGTTAACTTCCAAAGCCAGCTCTTACAAACACTTGCTTGTGTGCAGCCTCCAGAGGATCTCGGTCTCGTATGCCGTAAGGAAGTAAGGCAGAACTCCTTTGGGCAAACAGAAGTACTTCATGTTGAGGCTGATGCCAAAGAAATTCCAGCACATATGTCCATAAAAGAGGAGTTAAGATCTCCCAGGGCAGCCAACCAATACAACTGCTGCTTGCTTACTTATTATTCATTACTTGTACTGCGATAGAGCCCAAGCACTCCAATCACAGGCCAGAGCTCATTGTGCTAGATGCTGTACAAACACGTAAGAAAGAGTCTTCAGCCCAAGGAGTTCACGATCTGATTGTTAGTTAGTAAAATCACTCAGCCAGAGACACTGCAGTGTAATCTTCCTTGACCATAAACTCACCTTTTATCTCACTCTAACGGCACTATCCATGTAACAACTAAAATAAGGGACTTCTGGATTGCAGTTTGGAAAAATAAAATCAAGAGAAAATTAAAGCCTTGCCAAGTCACCCATAAACACAGATGTGTACCTGTAAGCACAAAGAAGTACCACCTCAAAAAGTACTTTCATAGATTAGTCCTCGCAAAATCCTATTCTCTGGCTGTCCTTGGGCTACACTTTTTGGAAATGCAAATAAATTAGCAGCAGTCAGCATGATAAAGAGCAGGAAACAGTAGGCTTTACTCAGGCCTCTAATTCTTGGTGACATTCTTAAAGAATGATATATCAGATAGCTATAATTCTTCTTAAGACTCCATTCACATTAAATCATTCAGTGATCACATTTATGTAATGCTACTGCATTTCTAGTAACACACTCATGAGCACACTAAATTCACTTAAATCCACCCACCTGTTAGACCTACCCATCACTATTTAAGCACATTTATTTGAACTTTTTTGAAAAAACTTTTCTCACCTGATAACTCATCTCTTCAGCTTAAAAAACTGTTTTCATCCCTCATCAAACAGAACCTTTTTTATCTCTACATTGAAGAGTTTATTCCACTGTTTTTCCACACAAGCAGATTTAGAACTAAAAAAAAAAAAAACAAACCCAAAATAAAACAACAACCACATTTCCTAAAGTTTTTATCTGTTTGAAATGAATCTCCACAGCTGCCAGTCCATGAAGAGGGAAAAAAGGTTTACCCACAGCAAATATTAAAAAAAAGTGCGTGCACTCTGCAGTATTCAAAGGAGAAAGAACTTGAGGTCTCCCCTCAACTGAAGCTGAGACAGAAGTGTTCAGATTTTTTTTCTTTCGGCAACTGCCAAATCCCTGGTTCATTTTTTTCATGTGGGGTGTACTGCACACATGATACAGTCCAACTTTCTCCCTCCTCTCTATCAACCTTCCTTAGTATTTCTGTTCATTTTCTGGTCTCCATTTTCTCCAGCCTCACTCCCCTGTTTTCATTTTCCTTTCCCACAGATTCCCTCCCATCTTTCAGAATACTTTGCCTTCGGGTTTATTTCCTTTTTATAGTCAGAGAGTTCTCTCTTCACTGTCCCTGCCCACATTGTCAAGGTCTTCTCTCCATTTTTTACCTGGTCAGCCTGGCACAGGAGCCCAGGGAGATCCAAGAATGTTCCAAAGGGAAGAGGTGACAGTGTTTTGGTTGCTGATGTGCTGACCGAATGAGCTTGAGAGTGTCATTCTCCAGACACGAGCTGACTGTGCTTGAAGTACCGGCTTCCAATTTCCACAGCAGGGCAGTTTCCCCTTGCACTGGTCAGCTTCCTGCAAAGTTGAAATCTGCATCTTTTAAAGTTGTATAGGCTGAAAAACCTCAAATATTTTCTGTGGAATAGAGCCCTAACTAAGGGCTCTATTCACCTGAAATGTGATGCCATGGGCTTCCACAACCCAGCACGTAGGCAGACTGCACTTGATAAATGTCTGTTTATCGTAACTGCAGAAGTCAGCTCTGCTTTTCCAACCTCTTTCTCCCTCAAGATCAGGAAGGTAAAGGTCACATTTTAAAAACACAGGTCTTTGAAACTATTTTTTTTTTTTAAGTGCTAGCAACTAAACTCTCTGTGCGAAAGTATCCCATCCTTTTCTATAAAACTAGGCTGCACTAAATCAACATATTCTTCTTTAAAGAGCTGGTACATTACTGACAATGGCTTAAGAACTATTTAGTTACTTTGATAGAGAGAGGGTAAAAAAAATCTCCAAAATGGGAATGCATTCAGATCATATTCCAAACAAAACTCTTCTACTAATCAGAGACTGATTTTTACAAGGCTTCAAATCCTCTGTGCGTCAGGGCTAGGTGAACTACAGAACTACCAGTTTCATCACTCTGTAGACAAAGACTCGTTTTCTGCTCAGATCAGTACGAAGAATCTGTTGCAGTCCAGCCACTTCTACGCCCTTCAAAGACACAGTCATACTCTTTTTGAGAGACACAGAAGTCCTCACCAACACTGTTTTTCATCTCAGCAGAGACAGCACTTTGGAGTGGCACAGAGGCAAAGCCATCCTCAGCCTTGGGGGCTGGAGCACAACTGGTACTTCTCCCACTCCATGCCTAACAGGATGATTTGGTTTATTATTACCATCTTTGCTGCACCTTTACTAACACGAAGTGTGTTTCTTCTTAACATTTAAAATATGCTCACAGATTTCCTTTATCCTCTACTTATTCCAAAATCTTGAAGGGTAAAAATGCTATTGTTAGGCAAGAGGCAAATTTTTAGCTTCTTAAGAGCATATTTGTGCAGTTAAAATGCCATCCTAATCTGCTATCGCTCTTTGTTTCACTGTATCTCTCCTGAATTTCCAGGCAAGAAATATACAGCTAATAACTCTATCCTACTGACTACGCCTCGGGCTCTGGCAAAGAGCAGCTGAGAAGACAGAAGTTTTACATATTTATGATTAAAAGATAACCGATAACCAGGATCCAGATGTTGGTCTCTGCTGGCCAGCGCACAGTGCAATTATTATTCCATTTATAGAAAGGGATGTTGTCCTGCCTTTTCCAGCCAACCAAAAGGTCTTCCATAAAATGCTGAAATACTCTGAAGAGAGGCATTCAAAACAAGGAATGAAAAGGGAACAAATCGTATTTGCTCCACAATTATTGCATTATGTAAATTCAACATGGTCTTAATGTTACAGCATCATCCATTCCCACAAACTCCTGGGCTCGCTCTGTCAGGGTGAGCTGGGATCTCCCTCTGCGGCTCGGCCCCGGCTCCCAGACGGGTACCTACGGATGGCACTGCAGCACCCAAGTGAAAAGCAAATGTGGGTGAGAAGAGGCAAAATCAGCCCCTTCACACCCACAGCCCATGGCTGCTTCTAATGAGGTCAATGGGAACAGGTACAAATTGTTTAAGCCAAATGATGTCTGATAGTGTTAATAAAGCTCTCCTCTCTCTGAGCTTGATCTGGAAAACCTTCTGAATTTGTTTAAAGAACTGAATAGTATTCTGATTCCCTGTGTTCCTGGCAAAGAGCAATCCAGCCAAAGAGTAGGGTTTCTTTGGGGGATTTTTGGTTGGTGAGACTTTGGGCTGGGGGAAAGGGATGGAATAAAAACAAGTAGGGCTGAAAGGCAGGAGGTTTTCAAAACACTGAATGTACAAAAACAATAGTTACCAGGCTAATTCAGCAAACATATTAAGACAATTTTAACTGTTTAACATCTGGCACCCAACTATAATATTTTAATGACTTATCTTAATAAATGTCCAGCTTAATAAATCCAGTTACCATTTATACCATTAAGTGATACTTTCTGGCAAAAAGTATCTACAATTCCATAAAGGAAAAACAGGTTAGAAATACTTGGAAAAGATATGCCAATCACTACAAATGAAAGCCTGTGAAATGTATAACTTTATACTGAGTACTCAGATTCTGCACACCGATACATTATTAATTTCTTTTTAGCTGTGGACAGGAAAATATATAAACTGTTAATCCATTATATACAGCCATTTCCTGTGAGTATTTCTAAACAATGGAAAAACAGAACTTGCTGAAGTTTAAAAATAACTTTCTGTCTACCAACATTTCAGTTTACTTTTAAAATATGTTTCTTGCAGCCCTAGAATCACTATGTATGTAGTCGGCATTCGTTTACTAATTGTCATAAAAAATAACAGAGATTAAGTTATGTGTTTCCTATTAATGTCACATTTTTATAATTATACTGTGCATGTCATTCTCAAGCACTAGTAGAACTTGACACAAATCTGATTTCTTCCAGTTCTTTTGCATTTTCTCCCTTTTCTGTGAATAGCTTATTATTTCCTAAAATGTACAATATGCAGTAATTTCTGTCTTGATTAAATAATCTGATTTTAATTTTCTCCTCCCATTGTAAACACTGCTTGTTCCCATATAATGTCAACATCATTTATATGGTAGAAAAATATTTACAGTCAGATAATTCAAACAAACAAACAAACCCAATAAAGAAAGCTACCCATCAAGAAGTTGTTCCTCCTCAAAGTATTTACTTCTTCCAAAAAGCCTCAAATCAGATTTGATTCTTATGGACAGCACAGATCCACCAAACTCCAGATAATTACCAAGTTCCTAGTCCCAAACTATTACAGATTTTAAGAGGAAACATTTCCAGACTTTTAGCATGGCCCAAATACATATTTTCACTTAGAAACAATGGCACTATTTCAGCTGAAGATTTCATACACAACCAAACACAAACACACATCACCCCTGAGGCAGACCCCTGAGTAACAAATTAAAGTCATCGCTTGAAGTCTGATGAAATAACAATAAAACAAAAAAACAGAGCTTGCTAGCATACTGTGTCAGGAAACATTTACAGCAAGTGACTCTACAAACCCCACCACAAAATAAATTCCTACAAAACTACGTCTGCTTTGGCCTCGGTTAATTTAATGCAATTTCAATTGAACCTTACTGGTTTCAGCTTTGTAAGCTCTATCAGGCTTTCACAGAGGGCCGGAAACTAGGTTGACTTGGATGAGCTGCACAGGAGCAATACTGGGAAAACACTGGCTGCCGACCCATCATCCCTTCCATTGTCTCAGTGTGCTTCCCACGCGCATATTGCATGAGCAAAATCCTCTTAGTTCAGAAAAAACCCTAAGCCAAGCAGTATGTACTATATAGAAAGATTATATGAAGAAAAGCAAGGATGTCACCCTTCCATTGTTTTCATTTTAAAAGAATAAAAGGAATAAAAAGAATAAAAGGAGAAAAATCATTACCCACAGTTGTCTGACGGAGCAGAAGCTTCTGGTGCTGCAAAAATATCTCAGAAATTATAGTTTAAGAAATAAAGCTCACTCTTCAAGTCATTTCCTAAAGGCAGTATTTTCTGAATATCTCCCTGTTCCCCTTTTCACTAACATCACATTATATAACTACTTTATTACTGTTTTTATTGAAGACTTAGAAAGCAAAGTTCTGGACAGCAATGCAGGCACTATTAGCTTATTTAATGGCAGACTGTTCCAAGAACAGTAATTTCATTTCAGCTGTTTTGCAAATTCACTGCTTTGTTATTGTCTGCATTTGAAGAATTACAATTTTAAAAATTCTTTTTCACTTTCACAATATTCATATGGGTAGATTATGTAATATCCCTTATTTCAAAAATATGGATTATGGGTTTTTAAATCAGAAAAATCATCCAGATATCCAAGCCATCAAGACTATTATTTTAATGGTGAACCACTGAATAGCTCTAAAGTCTCTACAATAAACAGAATGCTTAACAAGGAAAAAAATTAGTAATTTAAAAACAGATGCCCTAAGTAGCACCGCTATTAAAAATAATAGTTTGGTTGTCTACACAAAATCTCTAAGGTAGTTAAAGAATATCACAAACTACTATAAATCTCACAGCTTTGTATATTAGGATACTAGACTGACATTCTCAAAAATGCTCTGTTAATTAGGGAAATAAATAGTCCAGGATTTCATATGAAGCACCAGCAAATCTTATACTGCATACACAACTGGATAGCTGCGGTGTTTACGGAAAGGCAGTCATTTAAACCTCCACTGCAAGTTCTTAAATCTTTGTTGCTGACAGTTCAGAAGACAAGTAAGAAAAGGCTTGTGCCAGAATCCACTGTTTTAAGAAAGTAAGACATTCAATTGGTCCAACTTTTGCTAAAACACGACCCGAGTTTGTGTAGAAGTATTTACCATTATACAACATGCAACGAGAGGCAGGGGGTGCTTATAGAAACACACAGAAAAGTAATTCAGGAATAGTCTTTCAGCCAGGTTGTATCAGCTTCTGTTTCTCTACTTCATACTCCTTTAAAGAAACGTTCCTTTTTCCAAGGCAAAAACACCACTGGGTTTAAGGATATACCTCAAACACAGAGAAATGAAAAAAAACCTCAGTTGTCCCAGGGTTCCACTAAATTGCAAAAAGTCCAATAACTTGTACTCTCCTGAGGACTTCATCTTTTTTTATCTTTAAATGTAATCATTGCTGCACAGATTAAAATTACCTTTAGCCCCCTGCTGCTAATCTGCAGAGACAGCTACTGTTCTCAGGAGTAGCTTCTCTTTTACCTAAAAGTGTAGGCAGTGGCTTTGTTCCAACCCCAGCCTGACTTTACCAGCTGCCGGCCCCCTCCCCTGTGGCCCAGGGCACTTCCAGCCCACAGCGGGCTGCCTCGGAGGCTCCCTCCTGAAACCCACGGAGCCTGCTGGCAGGAGAAGGGCTGCGAGCACCGCACATCCCGCACAGGCCGTGCCCAGACCTCGCAGTCCAACCCGCAGCCCTCAGTAACAACCGGGGGACGGGCGGCTGTCCCCCGGCACCCACAGCCAGCCCAGCTCCGGCTGCCCACCTTCTCTCCAGGACACCTCCCTCACCCCACAGCCTGTTCCTCCCTTCCTCCTCCCTTCCCTGACCCGCTCCGGCCGCTGGTTTTTCTGAAGGTTACCTGAATGTGAGGATCATCTAGAGAATTTTTTTCCAAATAATCAGTATTTTTAAACTGCAAATTATCTGCAGTGCAGCTTATCTGCATGAAGACTGAGATGCTGTTGTTTAAAATCCTTTTTTTCAATAAGGTGCATTAGCAAACAAATGTATATTCATATAAGGAAATGACGATCATTCTTATTTTAGACATAAAACTAGTATTTTACCAAAAATCAGTTTCATTTAGACCTTACTAATGCTGAATGATTGCGAAAAAAACCAATTTGTTTTTTAAGAATAAGAGATTTACATACTTTTAAAACTATTTTGCTTTAAATTACAGGCCTGGCATAGAATAAATTTCTACTGTGCTTGGTTAGAAAAAATATCAGCTTACAGTTTCTTCTTCTGGGTACAATAGTTTCAACATGAAACTTGGTTTATGGTTTCTAAAACTTACTTATAAGAGTAAGGCTTGAATGACTTTAAGGAAAGGGACACATTTCACAGCCTCATATAATCTTTTTTCCTACAAGTTAACTTTTTTCTTAAACTGGTTTCTTATTAAACAACACACTCTGACATTTTGCATCTCTTCTTTGTGTATGTAAGAACTTGACCAAACTGGATACACTTACAAATTGCTTTATTTTTCTTAGTGACATTTCTTTAAAGTGGTATTTTTTTTCATGGCATGCCCTTAAAAAGCAAGCTTATTATCTAGAAAATATGCCATATTTGCAAACTCTTTTGCTCCACTTGCTTTATGGAAAGGAAAAGAGCCCTGTTTTCCACAAACGGCTGTGGTTTTCATGTCACTGAAGGGCACATAGCTTGGCTGTACACCCTACCCACTGAGTCATCAGAAACTGGACTTGGCTGCAGAATGCCATTTTTCGTTAGATACACATGTGATTGACACAGGCCAACAATCTTGGGTAGAGGGCTCATGCTAATCAGCCACATACACAAACAACAGCACTCAACCCACACAAGTTTGTCCAGTTTGCACAGGCCAGAAAATAGCTTTTCATGTCCAGAATGTTGATTTTTAGGACTACTAACTATTCCTTCTTTCTTTTTTTTCAAATGGTTCAAGAGCCATCTTTATGTCCCTGACTAGAAACACCAAGGAAGCTTTCATTTAACAAAACCATCTTCTTTTAATACCTACACTCTACCACCATTTGATCAAGAAGGGTTTGCTCTCCAGGCCAGCTAAGACATCAGCTACCTTCTTCTACTCTGCTGCAGACGACCCTAATTCTGACAGAAAAGCTGAACGTCTATTGCGTCCTATTAGCAGTGTGTATATGCCTAAAATTACTGAAGACTGTGCAGCAAAAATTTCAAAATTTATCTCTGGTTCATTTCCCTATCTTCTCTGTATTTGAAGAATAGTGAAAGCATAAATGTGTCAGCTGAAAGGTTAATGCTGCATCAAAAGGAAGAGCCAAGATATTCATTCAGAGCATTTGTACACTGATATGGATCATCAAAAGTGGGACTTTGCTGCTGTTTTATCCAGAAAATTTTATCTCCTAAATCAGCATTGGGTACTCGTGTTTTAATTTAGTAAGTGAAAGAAAATAAAATTAGGTGATCTTGAATGGAAGAGATACATAGCACCATGCACATCAAAAATATTTCAACATAGCAAGTTGTGGGAGCCTGCAGAGGTTCTCCAGAAGTATTTTACAATGATTTAGGATGTAAGAGGTATCCACCCCTGCAGCTACTGAAAAATCTTTCAAATAGCACTCATTTTCCAAGGGAAGGGTATCAGTAAATTGAGCGTCATGTGAAGGGACAGTTTGCACAGAAGCACGAAGCAGTCTGAGCCAGAAAGTTTCACTGAACTCTCAGCTTTAGTTAAACTATGCCAGAAATATATGGGAATAAACAAACAGATTAGGAAAAGAAGGCAGAAGAAAGTAATAATCTTCACTGCGAGGAATGGGGCAAATGTAAACTGAAAGGGCCTCTGTATAACAGACAGACTATAAAAGGAAGACTGTTTAGTGCTAAATCTGTTTTGTGTAGGCTTCTTAAGAAAAAAATCACACTAGCCACCCAAAAACTTTACACCTGGTAGTGAAAACATTTGGTCCAAGGAAGAGAAAAAAACAAAACCCCTAAACCTCCCCCAGAGCCTGGAAACTAGGGCCTTTTGAGCCGATAGCTCTGCAGGAAAACCGAGCAATGCTAGAAGGATCAGAGCAAATGCCGTTCCTCTGCCAGAGTCTCAGCAATGGCCACGCCGAGTCTCAGGAGCTCACATTTTGCCATAGGATAAGAGATCGCTGTGGCAGCACAGTCGCCTCCTTTCACAGCTTGAGCTTAGGAACCACAAGGGCCCCGCAGAGGGGGAAACCTCAAACTGGCAGTGTCTAATTTGGTTTTGTTTATGTTCCTGTGTTCCCTATTGATCTGCGTAGGGCTTAGAATCAACAGCAAAGACCAGCAACCTCCCCAGTACAAACTGCAGAAGCAAAATAATCTCAGAATGATGCTTCCTACTCTAAATCAGAAAAGACAGCCAGATCCAGCAGCCAGCAGTTGGGAAATGGCCCCGAAGTCTGCTTGGTACAAGGCTCCTCACACAGATCAGCATCTGTTTCAATTTATCCTGGTGCTGCAAGCTGGGCTTTCTCTTGGACACAGTAGTCTGCAATAAAGCTGAAAAAGCGGTGTCCATAGAGGTAGGATGTAAACCCTGTAATGAGGTGAAACAGGTTCTCGGTAGAACAAATGTAATGGGGAGGAGAAAGAGCAGAAGAAAAACATCAGAAATAATCCTTTGGGAACAGTTTAACCCTCAGGTGACTAGTACCAGAATCTCTAATTAAGTCACTGGATGCACTGACTCCAAAACAAGACATAGGTGTCTATCCTCTAACGAGGACAGAGACTGAATGGTTTGGACACTCCACATGATAAATATTTGACAGTCAACAATAACATGCCCCACTGGAAAAGCCTTCACAAGCTTCTCAGAGACTACCAAGTGCACAGCATCCGCATAGTAAAACATAGTCCTGCTCTCACCACAAATTAACAACATCTCTTTTTTTCCACACATTTCAGACTCTTAACTGCTCTCCATAAATTACAATACAGAAGGCACAGCACACTCAGCAGTTAGAAAAGCCCCATTGTGTTTGGTTAAAGAGGCAACAAATCAGTTAGGAAAGCCAAACCAAAAGATACTGCTTGCTGATTTTCTGCAAGATACTCGTGGTACTACCCCACACCCATGGCCAGGCAGCACGTTCACAAAAAAAGATGCACTACATTTTGGAAGTTCTTTCCTTTCTAAATAAGGATACTGCAGATTTCAATGCTGTCAGCATAATTTGCAGGATACAGGTGTTGGTTATTCTTTAAAACAAGAGCCCCTCGTATCCAGGGCACCACCTCCATGTTTCAGCCTACAGAGAAACCAGACTGGTACGGACCACATTGTCTTTATGGAGCCCCTGGAAGGCTGTATTCATTCTCTTGTCATATACACAGAAATTCATTCATCATTGAACAAAACACTAGCATCAAATAACACGTTTTCAAGCGTGTGATATGTGTATTTCCAGCTGTAGTGTAAAAAGTGCCAGCATCTACCAATGCACCGAGGTAGGACCACCATTTAGCAGATGAATGTCCAGTTTTTGCACGTAAGCTAGGATACTTCCTGACAAGGAATAACAAATGGACTTTAGCCTCTTCAGAAAAGAGACTAACGAAATACCAAAACTATTTAACTAGTCCATGGTGTGCTGCCTGTGGGTGTCTGAGATCCATGAAAGCAGGTGAAAGGCAGCATGCCCTGTGATGGACACAGGTCAAGGCCCAGCACTAGCCTGAGTCTGTATACAGCTTCTGAAAGTAATTCTCCTCCCCCAGTTACAAGTTGTACATTCAGGATTCAGAAGTGCTGATTTATAATATTGTAATCTTTGCTATTTGGGTTTTTTTTTCCCATTAAAGTTTGTTCTCAATGCTAACAACAATTAGTTTTCAACAGTAGTGGTGATGCAGGATAGCTTGCACAGGCAGTGCTCTTGCAGGGGCTGGCGGGATCAATTCCCATGCTTTCAGCACCACCAGGAACAAGTGCCGCAGTTAAACAGCCAGCAGACATCTCTGTCAGTAGCTGAGAAAACCTACCACACATAACTGCTCTCAAATAAAAGATCAAGGTAACTATCAAAGCAGAACCACATCACTGCATCTCTTTACTGAGGCAACAACCTTTTCCATAATTGATAAGTTTCTTCCATACTTTCAAAAGGCACTATCTCAAATCATGACTTTTATTTTACTACAAATTACTTACCTTGCTCATATCTAAAAGTTAAGAGTGAAAGGAGAGAAAAGAACCGATTCTTGTCAATAGGACTGATGCACCCAAAATTTTGGAATTACATTCCTACTTCAAAGGAGCATTTGTATGGTGACAACAATCTCTGTAACAGCGAGAAAATGACAAACAGCAGGAGGCTGGGAAGACAGATAATTCTGGTGAGACTGCAAAGTAAACAAATAAAAATTAAGCAGATACATTTTTGCATCTTTCTTAAAACCTAAGATTCATCCTTCCTTTTTCAAAATAGATTTGTCACCTTATGAAGGATTAATCACAACAGAAATTGTGTGACGTACTTTAAGTAAGAAAATAATAAGTAAAGGGAGGACACAGAAGAGGAACGGAGCACATCAGCATTTAAATAGAGCTTTAAATATTCTATGAGAAAAAAGTTCTACTTGATAATACACAGTTTAACTTCAGAGATTCAAATGTTGGTACTAAAAACAAGAAAGGAGAGGAAATATGTCCTATAACACGGAATATTCTTGTTGGAATAGCGAGTAATACATACAAGTTTCAGTAGTGTCTGGTCAAAGCTAAGTCATCAATAAAAAAAGAGCACTTTCCTATACATCTGTTGTCTAGGTGACGTTTCTTTGAGACCTCATCTGCTAACTTTGCAGACAAAAACAGGCTTTTACTACTGTTAGCTCTGCAAAACCAATATAACCATGGCTGAGCGAGCTGGAATTTTTATTACTGGCAATGAAGTAAGATTCAGACAGAAAACAGCTTGATTGTCAAACCCAAATGTGAGAGTTTGACATATTGGCTGCTAGAAAAATCACCTTTTGACTTGTAAACTAAGCAAAGTTCTATCTGAAGGTGATTGAGACAGAACAAGTGCAGAACCTCCTGCTGTCGTTTTTACAGAGTTACTTCTGGAAACAGCTCTGCAGGGCAGGGTAGGGTGTTCTGTAGGGTAACAGCCCTCTGCCCTCTTCCCTTTCTGCCCGCCTCTGTACACCACTCACACATGCAACTGGAGCAGCAAACTAAAGAGTGCTACAAAGCTCCAAGTATCACTGAGATACGTCAGAATCATATGGGAACAATCAAAGAGGTAAGAGACATGGAAGAAAATGTATGCAGCTTCCTGGACGGCTAAAGCTCTGCCCTGCTGTACTCTGGGCTCTGCCACAGTGCTGCTGTGAGACAGTTTTTCCCGTCTTCAACAAGACCAAAAAGTGAGAGCATAGAAAAACCCCTTATTGACTTGCTGACCTCCCTGCATGATTCCTGCACATTGGACTCCCCAACCCTTAGGATGTAGTTTGCTCCCAGCAGGAACTGTACAAGCAGTCCCAACTGCACTGCTGGGGACCTGCTGTCCCACTCTGTCCAGAATCCCACGCTCTGCCACAGCCACAGAGTCCTCAGCCAGGCTGCTGCTGAACAAAAAGGGCAACTCTGGGCTCCTTCCCCCATCTCATTAAAGGCTTGATCTCCTCAGCTTTTTGTGAGAGGATCTACAT
Organism: Antrostomus carolinensis; assembly: GCF_000700745.2. Lineage (NCBI taxonomy): Eukaryota > Metazoa > Chordata > Aves > Caprimulgiformes > Caprimulgidae > Antrostomus > Antrostomus carolinensis. The sequence continues at coordinate 114,386 of NW_010312684.1, forward strand.
TAGCAGGATGCACGGCAGTGAGTACCAAAGCTAGCTCTGACTTAGTTTGCTCAGAGACTGGAAATATTACAGCTGTATCACCACCGTACCCTGCACACATCAGTCCTGATGTTTACACAGCTCTCCTAGTGCTGCCACCCAGGCTGGCCTGGTCATTCAAAACTGACGTTCCTCTACCTATTAGTACTCTACCTCTGCCCTGTAGATATACTGAGAGATTTCTTTACTGGTTCAGATGAGGAAAGATCAACTTGGAAAAAGCAGATCCTCTACACCTGCATGTGAGACACAAGTCTCTCTGGCCTCCCAGCAAACAAAACAATACTCTCATTGGGTGTTTGGCCCATATGAAGACTTCTTTCTACATCCCGGGAAACAGTTATTTAATTTCTGTGCAGCATCAGATTGAGTCAAGAACATGAATTACATGACAGTGTTTTACATATCCAACTTAATCCCAATTTAACAATTTAAAATCTAAATAAATAACATTTTTTCCCAGGGTATTAGGTCATTTTAAGGTCAGCACTCCATTCCAGAAGGAGCTGCCAGCCACTGTACCCATCCTTTGGGGACTGTTTTCTCAGGACATATGTTGACATCGCCCATTCAGGCAGGAAAGAAAAAATTGCTATGAGAAACTGAAGTCCCAGCTTAGACCGTATTGCTTGAGACCATACTTTTGGATACCTTACTATCAAGAGCTATTTCAGGTGATTCCAGCACCTTACTTGCAGTCCAAGATCTCATCAGAGAAACCCCAATTACTTAATTATTTTTTAACTATCGTTTACTTTCTAACTGCTGTACCTACCATCTCGAGTACTGAGGCTACCCTGAGAAGTAGCCTTGCCAGGGCTCCTGTCCCACATACACTGGCCAGCAAAGCCCCAAGGAGAAGGGCAGAGGCAGGGAGGGAGGAAGAAAGCACAGCAGATTGCTCCAGACAACATCAGACAGGAGCACTGGGAATGCTGAGATTAAATGGTCCCATGGTTTGTTTCTGAAGGACTATTAGCCAGTGGGTTCTACCTAGTTCTGCTTTAGTATATTGCCAAGAGACACCTACTTCAGCAATCACAAAAAAATCCTTTTGTTTAAAATGTCAGAATACATTTTATTCTGATAGACCTGTTCAATTTCCCTCAGGCTTAACACAACAGTTTAAGAAAATCCCTTTCTATGAAGAGATAAATTAATCTGCTTGGGTGGCTTTTAGCTACCCATGGAACCTTGAGTCCTTCCAGGGGAGGGCTCCAGCTCCGTCCTCCCCACCTGCAACACCACCACTGACGTCAGCCAGGGCAACCGCAGGCAGAGCAACGCCGTCTACCAAAGACTGTGTCCAACTCCACAGAGCAAGCCTGGTTTGTCTTGACACTTTCATCTCTTTTTTTTTTACTTTAAGACATCAGGGATTTAAATTAATTCCAAATACATTTAATTATAAAAAGATGGCCATGCAAATATATGGAAATACGCAATATATTCTTTTGATATAGTAAGATGGATTTTTTTCCTCTGGTTGATGACTTCCATCTGATAGCTTTCGTGTTAATTTTCTTTTTTACTGTAAATAACTGGGACACTGGATAACAGTGATATCATTAATTATGCCAGCAAATGAACAGGTCATATATTGCTGAATTAAATTACTTCTAATTGCACATGCAACTCTTGCACTCTCCTTATGCATAAGTAAGAACAAGTTTATGTCTTTTTAAAAAGTGTATGCAATTATAGAGAGTGAATTAACAAAGAATTTGCTTCCTAACGTCATCACTGTTTTAATTTTATTTTTACATTGGTACAGTGTAAGCACTGAAGTGTACAACAGCCCTATAAACACACAGGGAAGTATGATCCCTGTCCCAGTGAGTTTACATTCTAAGATGGGATTTCTTATTATTGCTAATTCTTTCCACTTTTTCAGACTGATTATCAGTCTGAAAAGATCTGTACAAACTACGTGTGCCACTGCCTGCTAACACAAATAAGATGGCATTTAGGCAGTATCATTTCTTGTTTTTCTTCCTAAATCTGTTTTCCTCACTGCAGCACGACACTCTCCTCTCGCCCTGCCCAGCAACACTCTCACAAGAACGCAAGTTACCCAACTGAGCTGAATATACTGAACCCACAAGTACAGCCAGTCATTCCTGAACATTAGCAATGACATCTGAAATCCTCAAGCTATTGGAATGAGAAACATTTTTCAGGTATTTTACATATATTTCCACTTTCCCCCCCACCCCCCAAATATGACATTAAGCCTTTGATTAACACATCACTTCAGCAAAATTTGGTATCATTTCTATCCAGAAAAAAAACCACCACCACACACAAAAATAAATAACCACAGCTCCAGTCACAGGAAAAAAAAAAAAAAAAAAAAGCTCCTATAATTTAGACAAAGCTAAATGAGAAGTTTTAAACTAACAACCATGCGTAGTCCTTGCACCGCAGTTGCTTATCTGTCACAATGCAGACAAGCTACACAATGGCCTTGACTGGCCATTATACATCATCCAAAATTAACCATTTTCTATTTGACCATCTTATCTTCCTGCCTGAGCGATAAAACCCACAAGTCACTAATATCATTCTAGATCCCAAAAGTCTTTGCCAAGGCACAATGTGATCAATCTCAAGGATTTTTAAAAGAGGAATCTGGTAGCTGTAAAACGACTGCCAAAAATACTGAGGGCCTTTCATAGGCAATGCTCTTACTTGATCTGTGCTGTATTTGCTATTGCTGTCTACATTTCTTTTGGGTAATTTCTTATTCTATGATGCTAGTCTTTGCTTGGAAAGGAGTTGTGAAGTTTAGAAATACATACTTATTAGCCCCAAAAAGCTACTATTTTACTAAGAGCAGTCAGAATCAAACAACTGCTTTCTCTAAAAAGAGAAGTACTTTCAAAAAGTAAGGAAGTGCTGACCCAAAGATGTACTCCATGTGTGAAACAACATCATGTGAGTGACATGAAAACAGGCTGGGGACTCCTGATCCCAGGGCACGAGGACTGAGCGTACCACACAGACTGAGCTTGCTTGGTTTCTGGTTGGAGGGTGTTTACCCTGCAAAAGCCAGTGAATGTGCAATCTATGGAACAACATTGTCATGAGCTTCAAAAATTTACTAGCCTAATGTTTATAAAGGGCAAGGCATTTTGAAAAGATATTATAAAAAAGGCAAAGAAAAATTAAAGAACAAAAAATACAATATGCACAATAATTAGATTTTAGGTTTATTTTCCATGAAGTGAACTGGAAGATCATAAAGTGTAAAAGAAATTACTGCTGAGATTCAATAAAGAGCTTCCCCACAACATGCAAACCTATCTCCAGTCTAGATAAAGATACTGTACCAATACACACTAGCATATTTCTCTGCAAAGCCTAGCTTTATAGACTGTTATGGCAACATTACAAATTTATATACATTACTTCATTTTATTATATATTTTCTGTCATTTCTGCACTTGGCTGGTTTGGCATATTAATGATGACCATTACCATTCCGGCCACTGACACAGAGCTGACTTCAAATAGTAAGTGTTGTTCCACGCTGAGTTCTCAGAGTCAGCAGGGTTCACTCAGCTGTGCTCAACCGTGCATGCACGCTGGAGCTCTAAGGTGCACAAGAGACCTCAGTAGGCTAAAGCCAGTACGGACCACCCTCCAGTCTTTGGTAGTGACACGAGATGGGAAAAAAGTACCCAAAAGCAGCTAATAACAGTTCTAAGAAGACCAGTCTTTCTTTTCACGCTATAGCCTTGAAGCATCAGCTTGGCTTCAGAATGTGGGTACAAAGATAGAAGCAAGAGGCTTTAACTCAGAGTCCAGCACATCGTTCTAGTTTACTTGCATAAATGAAATTAACGACATTTCACCCCAGCCTCAATGCAATCAAGATGAGACTCAGGCCTCTCTGAGTTTATTCAGAGTATTCTTAAGAAACCAAAGAGGAATAAACAGTTGGTGGTCCAAAACCAGACTGGAGAGCAGGGAGCTACTGGATGCAGCTCTGTAAGCAAGGTGGCACTCATGGACCACTTTTCAGTCACCTCTATAATGGTCACCAACTCTGCAAGTACCAAAGAGAATGGGAAGCTCTGAAGGTTAATGAAAGATGCAAAAGAGCAGTTAATTCCATTAGAGACACAATGAACATGACCCTTAGAAAAAAACTGAAAGGATGACAGTGGTTGGGAGTGTATCTGGAAGGAAAGTAACAAATTTTTCCACTCAGTCCTTGTCAAAAAGAAAGCTGTCACAAAACTAGCTTGAGCTGCAATACTTTGGGAAGCCATTTCATGATTCCTAGTAAGGAGAAAAATCAAGTTACACTTCAGACCAAAGTTCAGTTCGATCACAACTATTCATGCAGATATTCCCTTTTTACAGCAAGTATTTGAACTGACATGGTTACAAAAACAGATAGAAAATGTCTAATGTTTTTTATGAAATTGTGTCAGCATCAGCTGAATCATATAAGACTAGGAGTCCATGTTTAATGTCACTTATGAAAGTCTTTATTCATATTTATATGACTAAAATGCATATTCACATATTATAATTAAGTAATTTACACAACAACTAATTATTTATGATTTGTGCTACATAAAACTATTACAGTTTTATGTAAAATAAAAGTAAAAAAAATTACTTTTTACTTTTTACTTTTTTTACTTTTTATGTAAAAAAAAAAGTAACAATGTTACTTCTTTTGGTTAAGCAACCAAAAACATACCTACAATTTAAAATGTCAGTGAAGAAAACATTCGAAGCATAGAATAGCATTGCAATTTTGAAAGCTGATGAAAAAACATTTATTTTAGTATGGCAGATTAGAAATAAGTTTACTACATTTTAGCTGAAGTTAAAAAATGTTTTTTTCTGTTTATTTGTGTACACATCTATGAAAATACTCCTCTAATATCAGATTGATTTATAGTAATGGCATTTTAAAGGCTACTGACCTTGGTGCAAATGATTAAGAGTACATTGTGTGTACTAAATAAAGATTTTCAGAGATATCTGTTTACTAGCTTTGCTTCTTTGTAAACAGAAAGATTCTAGCATTTCTAGGACAGTGTTGTATGCAAGTGGGTTGGAAGAAGCTAGACCTTCCTCAAAGACCTTCACCCAACAAAAGTACTTCATTTAAAAAAAAAAAAAAAAAAAAAAAGTGAGAGGAGCTGATGTGAGTTTAATCAGTGAGAGGATGTATATTATTTGTGACCAAAAAACCCTATAGATACATGCATATATGAGCATTAGAAACATGAAGATGGCAGTCAAAGGTAGAATACAATGGCAAAAGAAAAAAAAAAGGGGCTGCAGGAAGGAACCTCTGCTATGTATAACAAGTTAAAGAAAAACTCCAGACCACCGTGGATGCCAGAGTTACAAGGTCAAGCAGAAACAGGCAGTAAAATGGCGGTTCTGCAGCTGCAGCATGACAACATCTGTATCACAAGTTGTCTTTTTGCGTTACCATCAAATTGTCACCAAATCACACCGGGTAATTCAGTACCTTCTGTACCTAATCATTCGTCTCATACTCAAACATAAATCTAGAATAGTTTCATGAGATAATTATTAACATTAATTCGGTTCTAAACAATGCAATTAATTAACTGAGAGTTCAACTTTTCCTTAGTAACTTTAAGTTGCAGAATGCACAGCCACATACTTAACAGCCCATTCTAAAGAGCAGTGTCCTACAGTAAAAAGCACACGAACAGCAACAGAGGACAAAGGCCATTAACAATCACTTATTTGTCCTAATTCAAGGACTGCTCCCCTCTGTTTATTCTACTGCCTGGTCTAGTCTACAAAGCCTTACTGACAAAAAAATGCCTTTTCTTACCAAAGGTTTGCAAATATCCACATTATAATTTCATACCTCAGACGAACTATTTCCTGTTAAATCTACCTGTGCAAAAGAGGAAAAAAATCAAAAAAGCACCAGTGTTGTGGCAGCATTCAGAGTTCCTTGGAGCCCTCTCACTGCTACAAATTCTTGCTGCAAAGGCATCATCAGCTGCCAGAAACTATCACAGTCCAGAAGCCTGACAAGGAGGAAAAGGGCTCCATGTGCTGAGTCTGTACTAGGTTCTCACTTCATTTCCATTTCACTTCCACAGTCCTTAGGAAAAATTAGGTTTTGCTGGTATACTTCATTCCAGTTCCTCAAATGAAACAAACTATTCTAACAAAAGCATGTTTTCATCCCCCATCAACTATCAATCACTATATGCATAACAGAGATTTTTCCAGTATAAAATATTATTAAAAATCCAAATCCCTCACTGACATTTCTAGGCTAGGTAACATTCCTCACACAGTCCTGGCCTTGACTGTATTAAGACTTTGCCTAAATTAGAAATGTGTCCTAAGTATAATTCCACAAGTCAAGAAATACAGGAAAACTTTCTATTGTGGAAGAAGTTATACCTTTGTATTCGTACTCTCAAACGGTATAAACTATGGTGTCACCAGCACAGTAGTATCAGTACTGCTGCCATTAGAACAAGGCTTCACCCTAGTCACCTCAGTAAGAAATCACCAATGTAAAGAACAGACCATTGCAGTATTAACAGAGGAGGTGAGAGGAGGACGCCTCATTACCTAAGATAAGACCCTAGACACTCGTTTCTGCAATGTATGATGAGGATCTTTCAGGGTCATGGTCAGCAGAGATTTGCAAACTTCTTTGAAACAGTATTTACTCTTTCTCCAAGGCCAAGTTGAAGAAACCCAGCTAGCTAAACTGCAGTCAGCCAACTCAGGTCTCCATTGCCTTCAGCTGGTGTTTTAACAGCTCTCGGGGAGACTATATTTTCTATACTATCAGGAGAGAAAGGGGGGAAGGACAAAGCACAAAAATAAACCAAGTCAATTAATTTCTAAAGAAATAGATAATGGTGAACTATTCTCTGTTTTTAAGTGAGGTGGGTAACAAGGAATTGCACATATATGATCATTTTTTAAAAGTTAAACAATTACTGTAGATCTTCAATCAATATCATACAGCAGCTGCAATCCATGCAACGCAGTCACAGCCACTTGCCCTCACCCCAACAGCACTAGCAGGTTGGCAGCACATGTAAAACAGCATTAGCTTTAACATAGAAGGTGGTATCTGCACTAGGCAGCGCTATGTAGGACTGTGCTACAGATCTAAGTATTTTCAGTATCTGTTAAAGGAGGCCTTAACTGGTTTTAGGAGAAGCAGGACTGCAGTAATAAATCTGATCCCTTGAAGCATGAGTTGGAAGTGGTACCCTCCTGTCAGCAGGTTCACTGTATGATGTATTGTGGAGCTTTGGCTGCAAAGAAGCTGTAGCCTGCAGTTAATGAGCTGTTCAAAGTAGCTGTGAAATTGTCAACTTAATTAAGCCAAGTTTAGTTAACATTCATCTTTCAAAAATTTTGTGAAGAAGCAGGCTCTGGAAGGCCCCAGCTATGCACTGTAGGAAAGTGCTGTGTACTTTTCTCAACCAAGAAATTAAGAGCTCATGTGATAAGAGATAGTGCTATTTTACAAAGTGTTTAAAGAAGGCCCCCTGGCTGTCCCAGCATGTCAGGGAGCTTCATAATTTTTTTCTATTTTTAGAGAGCTAAGAAGCATAAGCACTTGAGAACAGTCAGTGATGGTTTCTTAAGATAGCCTGACCTCTAGAAAGACATGTATGACTTGGAGAGAAGGAGAGCCTCCTGAGGAAACCTTCTTGTGAAGGTCCAAGCCCTCAGCACACAGTACTGAGTTCTGCAGATTGGTGCATTGACATGGCAGCCACGATCTGAGAGGTCTGTCCTGCTCGGATGAAGGCAGACAATTTCTGAGAGTATCAGGAAGACTGAGCTTCTTTATACTCCCTGAATGTATTTCCATCCTTGTTATTCATGGCTTTGAATAAAGCACTTCAACACATACCACTGTCTTTCCAGTACCTTAACCAGGTTAGCACATGTTAACAACCTTTTCCAAGCAAGATTAAAAAATAAGACATTAGGGTATACCAAGCCAGGGGTTTGTATTCTATTTAAATTAACTGCAAGCTAATTGGCAAAAATCCTAGACATAGGTATTCCTCTGGACAATCTGCTCATGTTTGTTCTAGGACAAAAATATCTGTAGTAACCAGACTGAGCTATAGCAATCAATTAATCTTGGTTTAAGAGCTTGTGTTTAAACAAATCATTACCATTGGCCTAAGTTCATTCCTCAGTACAGAGGTCGAGGTTTCCCAAACCTAATTCAGACTCAAGGATATGAAGACCTCTTGCAGCACCCAGCAACAGGAGAGGTGCAGTGCTGTTAGCCATGATCTCTTCACCCTGGCAATCCTCTGTCATGCTTTTCCCCTCTATTTTAAATGTTTTGTTGGTTTACCTTAAAAATCATTAAACTATTTTAGAATGGGCTGTGGAGACCCCTCCTTTAGGAGAATCTACCTGCTGGTTTGGGAACTCCCAGTGTTGGGAAAGATGACAAAAAAAATGCCAAGCCCTTCACCCACACTCTTTGCAAAAATGGGGGGAGTGGGGGGGGGGAATAACGAGGTACTTTACAGGTCCTCATAACTCTTACAGTGGCATGAAGCTAATAGTAGTCAAGTATTTAAAGGTTCCCAGGTAATATTTCATATCTGTATTTACTGTTATTGAATGTATTGTTACAGGGGTAAGGGGAAACTAGATCCTAAAGTAGTGATTTTTGAATGTGATTTTTGAAAGTGATTGACCCCAGCCAGGGAAGCACTGCTCTGCTTTCAGATACTCTCAACAGAACACACTTCCTTGGTACCTTTATCCTGAAACTGAACAGCACTGCCACAGCGAATCCTAACAAGTGGATGCAACCGGGTACTTCCCTGATCAGTCAGCTGGAATGCCAGTCAGCTGGGAAAAAATGTAAGGGGCCATTGACCAAAAGTATCCAGTTTCCTGGGTGGTGGTAGGGGGGGTGATAGTTCTTTGCAGGTCATCCATGGAGAAAGGGCAACAGCCCACATGGCCTCATTGCTAAACACACACTTTAGGAAACGACTGACTGAGGGAGACAGTGTCCTTGCTCCAACTGATGACGGAAAAATTTAGACAGTTTCTCAACTTTTTAAAACAAATCACTATTCCATAACTAGGTAAAGATCCCTGTGGAGACAACTGAGACTCCTGCAAAACTATTAGACTACAAGCAAAACTATTCCCCATAGTGACCTCAGAGTCCAGCACTGGACCCCACCACTTACACTCTACACTAGCCTCTAGCCTTGACCTCAGGATTAAATTTAATAGGCAATGACAGAGCAATGCAACATAGCAGGGAGGCACCTCCTAATCCACATAACTCATGTCCATAGAACAAATGCTTGAACATCACAGCTACCTCTTAACACCCACAGCTTGCACTTCCTAGCACAGCACAAAGGCTCATAGAAGAAAGGGAGGAAAATATTTTAATTCCTTGAACCTGCACCAGGTGTATGTCACTTCCCTAGTCCTTAGACTTTGTATACCACCAAAACAAGGGTACCCCACAAAGCAAAATTTACCCCATGAACAGCATCCCACAACCTTAGCAGAGCACAACAGAAGAGAGTTTATATTGCCCAAAGAGCACAAGAGAGCCTTATAAGAGCTCTTAGCAATCAGAACAGCCAAGACAAAGTTAGGAGAAAACTTCAGAGTTATGTAACCTCCAAAAAGAAGTCCTTTTTCATTTAATTGGCAAAATAAGAGATAGTAATTTCAACTCACTTTTTTGACAGTCCACCTATAAATCTCACTGTAAGCAATTCACAAGAGAGCTTAGGTTTTTAGAAAATCTGAACTTCAATTGGGATCCTCTGAAAACTTGGTGCCTGGCAATTTTCCCATGGTCACAATGTGACTGTGGGTCAAATCTGGTGATCAGACAAGTCATTACACTTCCCATACCTCCCAACCAACCCCATTCCCACCCTGACTTCGAGGCTTTGCACTTATACAAAAAAACCCCACCAAAACCTTCCAAATGTTGTGATGTATAAACAGTGACAGCAGAATTGTGTTTTTCAGTAAAATACCATAAGCTGATACATCAATATTTAGTTCTAGGAACCAAAAGTAAAGAATGTCCATCAAAATTCAATTTTTAAATATTTGCTACCAAGACAGCAAGCTGACACTACTGCCTGTCCAGGGACAAACACTGTCTTTGCCCTTTTCACCAAAGCCAGGGGTGAGAGGGATAGAGCAGCTCACTGACCAGTTTCATTAGTTTCTCAAGTTTTCATTATCATTAACAAGGATCGTAAAAACTAAATCTCTCTTAACTCCAAGAAGCTAGTTCTTGCTACAGGGTACCAGTGCCAGAGGCAGGGCCCTGTGAAAAGGCTATGCAAGCTGCTTTTTGGAGGAAACTTGGTTCCAACAAGCTCCTGCTCTAATACATTCATTTCAAAGAGTTGTAACTTGCAATAATATTTCAGAAAACACAAGCCCCTCCTGAAAAGTAAGCAGCTGCCCAAAAGTAAAAGATTCTGTACTTCAAGTGAAAGGAAAATGTTAGATTATTTACTATGGGAAAAAGCATAATTGCTAGGCTTAGGGGCCGTGACCGATAGCATTAGCACTGAATTCAACCTGACCGCTCTAGTGACAGACCTCCGCTCCATGGCATTAAATAGCAAGGAACAAGACTCATCGTTTTCAGAACTGAGAACATACAATAACATAACTAATTGACAGTATAAGCAGAACAGCCCCTTCATCTGAAATTCTGCAGAAAACAGATCACTTCCATGGCAAAAGACAAAAAGAAAACAAATACTAAGTAAATTAAAAGTTACAGCAGGATCAATGGAAGCATGATGCAGTGTCTGAGTTCACAGGACTTGCTCTTCCTCAGTGCAGTTGTTAACAAAACAAAAGCTGTTTGGGTTTGCAAAACCCTCTTTGCCTGGCTTTGAAATATTTTGTTCCTCTAAAATATCAACATTACCCTCAGCTTTTTTTCATCTGCAAGATGCTCTGCCTTATGTATTAAAAAAAGCACTAGATTCTCTGGTCATGAAGTCCTCTTCAAAATGCAGACCCATATTTAGTTACAATTCATCCCCCTTGCTTTCTTTTAAACACTTTCATCAGTTGCTCTTGGTCCCTCCAACAGTAATTGCAGAAACAAATACAGAAACATTCCACACTGATGGTGTTTTACTGCTAAATGTGTGCTAACACTGGTTTGGAAATTAATCCTCCATTCAAAAATCCTCCACTCGAGAGTACATTTTTTTTTTACTGCATTTGTCAACTTAGCAACCAAGTTTTAAGGAGATGAAACTAAAATATCATTATCATATTACATGCTAAAATAGTGAAAAATTAGAAGTAAATCACTATGTCCAGACTAAAGCCAGAAGAGGAACATGAAAAACTCTTCTCATTTTTGTACCTTTAAATAGATTCCTTGCATCTTTCTCCAAAGCACGCTCTGCTGACTGCTGTTAGAGACAAAGCACTGCATTACATGGACACGGTTTGATCTGAGAGCAGCTCTTATGTTCCTGGGTATATGATGGCCCTGATCCTGCATGACACATAATGAAGATCAAGCGTGCAAGCAGAAACACACAGTGAGTTTGAGGAAGAGCCGCACACTAACCAGTGGCAGTCTGGTTCTTCTGACTTCAGCTCAGTGTCTCTAGCCTTGGCCATGCTGCTGCATCATTACTGACAGAGCGTGACTGCCTGCAACCACAAAGCACCAGGTAACATAACACATCCCAACACACTTCAGATGGAAGTGGAGAACTACACAGGTATAGGTATGTAGAAAAGAGTCCTTTTGAATGCTTAGAAATTAAAAGTTTTAGCTCTGAGAGTCACCACTCTCAAAAACAGCAACAGACTCAGATTTCACTTATGACCTGAAGCCACAGCAATATATTCTTTATGCAGCTACTGCTTGAGAACAGCCCCCATTGCTACGTGAACCTGAGGAGAGAAAAAAAAATCTCTTTGCTATCCCATTAGTCCCATCATTAGACAGTTAACAATATCAATTATTGGTAGTTTTTTGCATTAGTTATGGATTAAGCAGTCATAAAACATGGGACCCAACCATAAGGGCTGATACCCCAGTTGCACTTCAGAGAAGCCACGTTAAGTTTTGCTTATGGACTAGAGATCAGATTCTGGTTGTTCTGAAAACTTTGCCACTAGTTTCAGTACAGCCAGGAACTTGCTCACTGGAGCTATAATGTCTTTCTGGAATGACAGAAAACAACTTAGCCCTTAATACAAGTATCATTGCCACTGTTTTGATTTTCAAATCACATCTCTAACAGGGAGCTATTTTCTACCATAACAAGAGGTAAACACAGCAGTCCAAGTTCTGCCTCAGGTACACCTCTCAAGCCCATAGATTTTAATGGGGATGAAGAACTGTCATTTTAGTCAGGATCTAGCCCACAAATAAACCTCTTCAATATTTGAAAATAATACTTTATTTTAAGAAATAAAACACAGATACCTTGACAGTCATCCCAGTGCCATCCACACACACTTCAGTGTGTGGCAGACCTCTGGATTCCAGTACTCATAGACTTACACCCCGATATTTGTCCTATGCCAAGATATTTATCCCTGAGTTACAGCTCATGGGAAAGTGCAATTTCACCCAGCAGTTAAACTGCAGCAGCACCCAGGGTAAGTCACTTCTGCTTCAAAGTCACCAAAGTAGTAGGTGCGGTTGTCCTCAACCATTTGTGGAATTTCTCACCAAACTTTTATGGAAAAAAAACCCACCAAAAAACCCCCAAAAAACAAAACAAAACAACTCAAAAAACTGAAAGAAACAGCAGACAGTATTCCAAAAAGGAGAAATACACATCTGCAAACTTGGTCATCTTGGCTGAATGCTGACTTTGACCTATCTACCTATCACACAGATACGTTTGTGCATATAAGAACTTGGAATTAAAACTACTTTTGTAAAATGAGTAAAACTACCAAGTTCTACACTTCAGTGTCAGAAGAGATGCACTCTGGTAATTCAGTATGAATGAGGAACTTCATCTATCTGACAATGCAAACATGTAGAAACTCCTGAATACAGGAAGATTGTATTCAATACAGAACGAGGTTCTTTTGTTGTGCTTTAATTAATACATTACCACAGTTTTTTTCAAACAAGATCCTTATAAAGAAGGTTTACTTTGCTGATTGCTTACCGAGGTCATTTGTCTGATTAAATTTTATTAGAGATAACAGAACCTCAAACTGGAAGACAGAAAGCGATGGTAAATGTGTAACTTTAAAAATTCATTGTCTTTTAGTGGCAAGTAAGATGAGGCTTCATACAGTTTCCACCACATCCCAGTAGGAAGCTAAAGGTCACTGCAAACTCAAAGTTAAAAACAATGGGAAGTAGAGGATGTCATTCTTTCATATTTGCCCAGTTTTCTTTGTATGCATTTACTTAGGAAACTGGGAAATCTAAAAAACAATGAAAAGATTTCAAGGTTACCATTTTTCCCTTAACAACATCAGAAACCTGTTCATGTCACTACGTAAAATAAGTTTGATTTATAAAGGAAAATACTTCTTACTTGAAAAGATTTGATCTTTTCAGGCATACAACATGTTTGAAGTTTCCTGTGCAACTTTCAAATTAACGTGCAAAATAATTCTGCTTTTGCAAAAAGAGTGGATTCTCATTTCCAAAAAAGAACCAGACACAACTTAAATTTTTAAATAATACTATTTAACAGATTAACCTAATCAATAATAATAATAAAAAAATTATTTGAAATGGTATCTATTTAGTTTACTCAGGAACGAAAGACTTAGCTGGCCAACAAGGAGATTATCTGTACACCAACAAAAATTGTCATGCTAATTTTTAGAGATCCAGCACTCAAAAACTGTCTGTCGTGATAAAGTAGCAAAACTGAAAGCAGTACTACCTCCTTCTGCAAGCAATGATGGGAATCCTAATTCAAGCCCCTCACACTGGAATCTGAGTCTTTTTCATTAGAAACTGTATTTTATTACCAAAATTGCTTTTAAATCTTGAATATTCCCTTTTTATTCCAAGTTCTTTACATTCACTTTCTACACATATATGCAGACTACCTTTAAACATTTAAAACACTATCAAAACCCATCACAAACTACCTTGTCAGTCACATTCAAAACAGGTAACTCAAATCACGTCAATGCATTTCCATGTCAAAAAGTAGGTTCTAACCTTCGTCCTTTCTCCCGAAACAAAGACACACATGTGGGAGCTGGTTTACAGAATGCTAAACTTTTTGCTTTATGTACAGTGACAGACCTACAGTTTTTACAAGGAAGAGGAGAAAAGGGGCTGGACTTTGATCTGAGGCTAACAGTTCGACTCACAGTAAAAGGGGATGATTTGGAAGAATGCACAAATTACAGACTCCATTATTTAATTTCACAGAGTGTGCACCAACATTATTTATCACATTTTGGCCTTAAAAGGGATTTTAAGAAAGAAGCTAAAAGGGGCTGAATGGCAAAATCTTTTTGAGAAGCAGAGGGCTTTAACATCAATTCCTGAAAACTTAAAAATCTGATTCTGGGCAATACAACTATTTAGTATGTCATGCACGTTAAAGCTATTCAATTTGCATCTTGTCATCCTGTGCCAATTTGTATTACAGTTAAATGAAGATACCTAATTATTTTACCCAATGGACAGATAGCAATGCATAGAATGTCACAGGGCCAAGCAAATTCCTAGTGAACCTCCACTGGATGAATGGGTCTGGCACATAAAACACTGCACTTCACACGGAAAACTGCACTTTGGACATGAAATCACGCTCTACGTGCCATCTAGGAAACACTGCTAACAGTGTTTTAATTCCATCCACGGCTGGTAAAGCAGTTTGCAATGTGGGCATATTATACCCATGCACACCCCCAAAATGGAACACAATGCTGAATTGTTCTCCTGCGTGTGCAGGTGCTTCTGTGGTCCCCCAACAAAATGACAACTTAGGTAAAGCTTGCACTGAAACAACTTCACCTTGGGGTCAGTCTGCTCATTACCATATTTGCTTTAGTTTTCTTTCGCTTTTTGCTGAGAGCTAATAAGAGCTTTAGTTGTCAGTATCTCTAAATATTTATTTCCTCTCTGAGGACTCATTTGAAAGTCAGTTGGCATTCCAGCTGCTCAAAAAGTGAAATATTTTCAGTGTATTGTTACTATTGCTTAAGAAACCCAATTCTGGAGTCCCTTCTCAAGGTGATAGTCAGGAGAGGTGAACAAAAGTTCATATAATAACTGAAGTAAAACAGCAATTTATCACTGTTGGTAGTGGCAACTGTTGGATATGACAATTTCAATGGATGTTAAAAATAATTCTCATTCCAATACCTTTCATTTTCTTGGCATGGACATTTATTTGAACATGAGGAACAAAAAGTAAAGGATGCAATAAGGGAAGCAAAAAACAGTTCCCAAACAGTATTTTTTCTAGGTTTCAAATGAACTGTGAGCTTCTTTCTTAATGAGACATTCTTCATATTCACAAAGATTGTAAGCATCTTCTAATCTAAAATTCATTCAACGTGAAGTATCTGCAAGTGGGTGTAACCATTTCAGCATTTCATATCTTTAATTTATATTTAGACTTCGCCTTTTGGACGTAAAATCTGAATTGCTGGCACCTTAAATAGCGAGGCAATGCTGGTACCTTGCACTGGAATTTCACACCACATATGGTATTGGGAATGGCAGAAAGAGAGGAATAAGTATATCACCTCCCGTTCTTCTGTCTGGTTTATAAGTACATTCGGCAACTACAAAATTTCTCACTGTGGATGTACTTAAAACTTTGATCTGAGACACACAATTAAGAATACAGAGGGTACAACACAGTAAGATAAAGAGCTAGAACTGTAAAAATTAAGGCTTGTTTTTAATACTTCCTCTACTGACACGTTCAGGTGGCAGAAAAGAACTAGCTTAGAAATGAACTACCTAAAATGGCCAGGGAAGAGACAGAAAGCAAGCTCAGACCAGAGGCGGCAAAGACCAATGCAAAGGGCAGAGAGAAGTTCAGTGTTTTGTGGGTGGCAAATGAATTAACAGCTGAAAGGAGTTCTCATGAAGTTTTTACCAGCAGTAAGTACTCAAAAAATTCAAGGTCTAACCTTGCTCATCTCAGTCACACAACGAATTGCCCTCAAATGCAGTGACACATTTTGTGTGAGTTGGTTTGTATCCGCAGAAGTACCGATAATAATGCTTTAAAAATTGAAAACACTGCTTATGTTATCTTAGTAGTGTAGTAACCTATATGCTCTGTGAGTGATTCACAGTTCCTTTATTTCCAGTTTACATTACAAATCACAGGAAATTAAAAGGTAAAGATAAAAATTAGACTTAAATATGAACCAGTTCACACGTTAATATACCAGTTTGCTTCACACCATTCAAAATCAGACTCCCATCCCCTGGAGAAAAAGGTTCATGCCTTGCAACAACAGCATAAAAAGCATCAGCCTGAAAGTCTGGAGTTGTCAAGACTGAGAAAAGTTTGTGTATCTCAGCGTGGGAAGGATCCTCTCAGTGGGTGCACGGATCTCTGCACAGGAGGGCTGACGTCAGTGGAAGTGGGAGGGAAATGGTGATGGGAGGTTTGTCGGGGAAATGATTGAGGACAGTTTCAGTGGGAACACAGAGGAACCAAGAGAGGGTGGATGGCTTCAGTGGAAGCATGGACAGTACGTGTGGGAGTTTCAAAGGGAGGGAGAGCTCGTGTGGCCCAAGGGGAAGGAATTACCAGACAGACAGGAAAAGAGCAGACAGCTTAACGGACTAAATAATGTGCTGCTAAATGCTGAAACGAGATCTACTTCAGCACTGCAGGTACAAGTTTAGCACACAGCCTCCTATATGCAGAATTATGCAACCATTGGTTTGCAGTGACTATAAAATTTTCACAGCGTCTGAATGAAGAAAACTTACTGGCTGTAGGACCATGGATTTAACCTGGCTGTCCCATACCAGCTGATAAATCAAAAGGCTGTTTCACATTTAGCCCCGCTGGCTTCGGACTATTTTTAATTTAAAATAAAGGAAACTTGGATTTACTCTCTGATCCCCTTGCACCCAAGCGCGCATATTTCTGTGTTAAATATACATGACAGGGAGAGTTACTCAAGAGAAGAGGAAGGAAATCTCACATACGTAAAAGAATGACAGGGCAAAATAAATGTGGAATGTATGTGCTACAGTATATATTAGTGCGCTATAGAGGAGTGACACACACACGTGATGTTGGAACAGCATATGCTTATGAATCCCCAAGCCAATTTTAACTAAATGTCCATGAAGTCCTTATGCTATTCCAGCATTTACTCCACCTATGCTATAGATTAAACAGAGGTACTATTCTAAAGGTGTTTAAGCAGATTTCTACGAAGTCAAGTATATTTACCACAAATTCAACACCACAATTGTCTGAAGAAGAAAATAACTAGCATATACAAAAAAAGACTATCACTATTTTGAGTCCACTTTCTTGAGATTTTTAGAGCTTTAAAAAAAAAAAATAAATCAATAAAAGTCTCCTTTGCAATGGTACTGGGTAAGTGTCATTTGATATTCTTAATGTAGCACTGGATAATCAAACTTCAGTCACCGTTACTGCATCAAGTCTTGCTTGTCTTTCACTGGGAAAAGTACAGAGATTAAGCTGTGGAGTCAATAAATTGAAAATAAGGGAAAAGTTTTCATGGCTGCTTCACTTTTTAGATACAGCACTTATTCCAAGTTGCTCATAAATTTTCAAATGAAAGCTAGGTATGAAATCACTAATTAAGGAGGGAGATCCAGGTGCCATGACTAAATATAATTTATTAAAAGGGCTTCTCCATTTCTCATATACTATCACCATTCTCGTATATACCAGAAATAAGTATTATAGCATCGATCTCTGCACGCACACACTTTCAGAACTGCTCTGCAAATTTGCTATGGATAAACTTAGTTTTTCCCATATTAGGAAAAAAACAGGTAACTTTTTAAGCTACAGTTTCTAAGTAGGTGCAAATCACAAAATATAGTATGCTCACACCACCCATCGAGAAAATGATCCTCTGCTATTTGACCAGAAGAAAGATATAATAAGACAAACATAAAGCCAGAATAAGTCTGGGTGCTAATTAGCAATATATATAATGACATTTTACAGTTATCACAGGTTATTTATTTTTATGACACTTTCTGACTTGAAAAATGTGCACTATAGCTAACAAACTGATTCAATAAAAGTTACTGCACTACCTATTATACATATTTTAATAAACTTAATGCTAATGCCAGTTGAAGTGAAAAAAAAAGGAGATTTTACACTTGGGCCAAGTTTTGTTCTTAGCTCTCACATAGGACTTTCTTGGCTTTAATCTGTGCATATACAACAAAAGAATGTGAATGAATTTCAATTAAAAGTGCCCTGAAAGCCAGTCAAAATGCCATTCAGGCAGGTTACTGGCTATTCACACAACTTCTGATGACACCAGCACTGGCCAAAGCACAAAAGGTTTGTAGTGTCTTCTGTCAGCGTGAGGGTATCTCAGGGGCCACATGTACTATGCACTCTGAAGAATGGCAATAGTTCTTAGTAGCACCCTAACTCATACAGTTCTTCCTCAAATCAGAAATCCTTTTAACTCCAAAACTGCACACCATCCTGCCCAATGCTCCTTCTGGCTTCAGGGATTTCAGACTCCTGCCCCTTATCTTCAGTGTTCTCACACTTTGTTTCTTTTCAACCAACTTCACCATACTGTGAAAACTGCTCTGCAGTGACAGCGTAGCCCTCTCTCCAGCACAGTCTCTGAGACAACGCAGTTCTCCGGCACGCTGAGAACTGTAAATCTGATAGTACTACACACACGAACGACAGAAGCAGAGAATTAAACACCATGCTGCTTTATAGCTCTAAAGAGTACTACAGGATTCTGCCCGTGAAAAGCATGCAGATGTGATGTGTCCAACAGGTTTTGTATTCAGGTGATCACAAACAGAATTTCATTCTCATTTTTCAAAACCCATCATTTCACAGCAGCGTGCATAAGAGTGATGACAAGGGCAGAAAGTATGACTGGGTGATAAAAATCAGAATGACTGCCAATGAGATTACAGCATACATAGGAACCAACATCAACTGTATAGCATCTGGCTGAATTATCCAAACCCAGTAACAAGAATTTTTACAAAGTTCTTGAAATTGAACAGCAAAATTTTGCAAAACTAAGACCACTTCCCATGCATGGTTCTGCAAACAGGTTTTGGAGTTGTTTTTTTCCCCATAAGCAAGCACACAGAAGACAAACTCACAGAATATAAACTTTAAGAATATTTTTGGTTTAGATTTTATAATGTGCAATTATAATCACAATTAAAAATTCATCAAGCAAAACAACCGTCAGGATTCTGATGACAACTTAACTTTCCTTATTGTGGTTACTGTGTTAAATATGCCATAAGCATGTCTATCGTGTGTGAACAGGGCCGTTCAGTTCAGTTTCCTGTACACTGTTATTAACACAAAAATTTAGTTTAGTATAACACCATTCAGCTTCATCTTCTGCCTTAGGTATTGTTAATTCTTCCTCCAACTCACTACTTACAAAGTGTCTTCTCATTTTCTAGACATTTTTAAACTCCTGTGAACTGAGATTACGAAATCTGGAGGAAAACAACTGAAGAAAATTGCCCACAGTACTGAAGAAAATTATTCCAGGTCAATACTCTAGAAGCCGTCTTAATGAGCATGTAAAAATCCCAAGAAAACTACAAATCATTAGAGTTTCTGCGAGTCTGCAGAACGCTTGACATTTAGCTAGTTCTTGTCTGCATCTCAAGCCTGTGTCTTAATATTTACGGCATGTGTATCAGTTCTTATCACGGTAACCCAGAGCACACCAGCCACGTTATACAATATCCCCTGGGCTGCTGCATTTGATTTTTTTTTTTTATATATATATATTTGCAATTACTTCTTTTTACAAAATAGAGATGTTTGCCCCCAAAAAGCAAAGATACGGAATAATCAAAACCTACAGGATTAGGAACTAAAGTACAGCCCATAAACAAACAGGCCATCAATAGAAAGTAAACAGAAAAGCAAGCACTCCGTACCACTCACTAACTCTCTCACTTAAAAAAAAAAAGTACTAATCAGAAATTCCAATTTTTTTCAGTACGTGTCTGTCGACTTCATACAGCCTTGTGCTGTATCTCGACACAAAAGTATGCACACTCACACACATGCAAAAATCCCTCCAAAAAATACCTTATTTGCAGCAACAGACAAGGTCGACAAGTTGTTAATGTAAATCAGTACCCAGAGCAAAAACCGCTGTCTCTCTCCTTTCAACTTTCTGAATGGAAGAGGTATGCAAATCCATCAGCACAGCTCCAGATCGCTTCAGACTGCGATCTGCCTCTGCTTCCAAACAAGACAAGCACAAACAGCAACAACACTGGACGACCCAGCACAAACAAACACGGAAAACACGGGAGTTAGTGGCAGTGCAGCTCCCATGCACGGCAGAGTCCCATAGACAGATGGACGGACAGACGGACGGGCCCTCCGCATTCAGAAGCGAGACCCGCTCTAACGATTGACAAGGACAACTACACCGCTCTCCTTCCCAGCATGAGGAAACCTCGTTTTGTGGAATGAACAAGAGACTTGGGTACATGTATAAAATCGTTTTGTGACACTGATTAGTTTATAAACGAAAGTAATAGCTCAAGCCAGGAAAAGCTCCCCCGCAAGATATCGCTTCGGCAGGGAGACTCCTGGGGTTAAACCGCTACAGACAACTCCTGTTCTGAGAGAAACAGTGCTTACGTTCAGCACCCTTTTTACCTTAACACTGGATCTGCTGGTCTGGGTCTCTGCCTCCATGCTCTGGCTGTTCTCCCTCTTGTCTTTCTTAGAGGAATTAGTCCTCACCTTATAAGTGGATGTGTTGGAGGATTTAATGAATAATCCTGGGACGGGGTTGCCTTGCTGCTGTTGAGACATGGTTGTGTTGGTCTGGTGAGGGGAATTGCACTCCTCAGACTCTTTGCTACCGTGATAGACCACTCTGCTGTCAGAGATGTGGATGCTTGGAGCACAGCCCATGCTTTGTGGTCACCTGGGGAATACTTCTAAACTGTATATATATATATGGGTGTATATATATATATATCTATCTTTCCGTCCCGTTGGTATTTTCCCAGTGCTTAATTTTTTGTTAACAGGTTGAATCTCTTTCTTGCGTCTCCACTACACTCTGAAGCATTGCCATCGGTCCCTTCTACACCACGAGAAACGTGTCTGTTCTCCTCGTCCTCCAGGAAACGGGTTCTTTTATCTCAATCTCAGCAGTGGGCTGGGGAGCTGGAGGGGAGGGAAGGGGGGGAAATCAAGAACTGGTCGACTTCATATTTTCACAGATTATTATTCATTTTTCTGAGCCATCTGAAAATCTTGGTAGGGTTTTCTTCCCTTCTGAGGAAAAGAAAAAAAAAAAAAGCAAAAAATATTTTTAAAAAAGGGGGGGAAGGAAAAAAGCAAAAGTAAAAATAACAAAAAAAACCCCCGAGCCCCAAAGCACACG
>NW_010312685.1:0-615 GCF_000700745.2 Antrostomus carolinensis
AAGTAGGTGTACCCCTAAGGAGTTTGGTAATAGAATTAGGGTTCTGCCCCAGCACTGGAATATCTCCAGAGTCTTCCAGTGTGGAATTAGGGTTCTGCCCCACAGTCAGGGTTACCCCTAGGCACTTTGGGAGTGGAATTAGGGTTATGGCCCGGAAGTACATGAACCCCTAAAAAGTTTGGTAGTGGAATTATGGTTCTGCCCCAGCATTGGAATATCCTCAGGGACGTTCAGTGTGGAATTAGGGTTCTGCCTCGGAAGTATGGTTACCCCTAGGGACTTCGGGAGTAGAATTAGGGTTATGGCCCGGAAGTAGGGGTGCCCATAGGGACTTTGGGAGTGGAATTATGGTTCCGCTCTTGAAGGAGGGTTACCCTTATGATTTCGGGAGTGGAATTAGGGTTATGGCCCGGAAGGAGGGATACCCCTAGGGCTTCCAGTGTGGAATTAGGGTTGTGCCCCGTTACTAGGAATATTCCTTAGGACTTTGGGAGTGGAATTAGCGTTCCACCCAGCCATTAGCAATATCACCACGGACCACATTTGTGGAATTAGGGTTCTGCCCCGGAAGTAGATTTAACCCCAGGGACTTTGGCAGTGGAATTAGGGTTCTGC
>NW_010312686.1:0-34467 GCF_000700745.2 Antrostomus carolinensis
TGGAGCCCAGAAATGTCCTTAGGAAAAAAAATAAAAAAAAAATAAAAAAAGAGTTCTTCAGAGAGAAAGGGACCCATATTGCACTGTGTGGTGGCTGAGGCTAGCTGATGGCTGCTGACAGTCAGTCCATTGTGGATCAGGAATGTATGATTAGAGAAGCACAGAAAAATTTCTGAACTTCACCATTGGCACCTTTCTCTCCCTCTACCATGTTGGTACTAGCAATGTTTTCCCCTGAGTGTACAGAAAGGCTCGATATCAAAATATCGAGTGAGGAGAACTCACTAAACTCAGCCTATATACTGTGAGTTTGCAAAGACTAAACTACAGCTTACAGGCTTTTCTGGCAATTAAAGCAAACTAATTCCACCAGAAGTTCACAGGAGCAGGCTACAGCAGCACCACAAAATTTTCAAAAGGAACAAAAGAAAAAACAACAATCCCAAAACATTTCTGTACCTGTTTCTGTAGTAACAGCTCACCAACATCATGGTGCTGTGGGACAGGAGAAAGTATAATAAAAGATTCAAGTGAAGCATGTTGCAGATTCATTGCTGTCACCATTCAAGTTCATTTTTAACTTGTTGCTCAAGCTGAAGAATTAGATTTTGAGGCATGCTAAAGTTACAGAAATGTTCAAGCTGTTACACCCAAGCATAACTCTGTTTTTAAATTTCAGTGACATCTGCTTCCCCCTGTAAAAAAAAAAAAAAAAAAAAAAAAATTGTCTCTTTTCTCCCATCTTGTTTACACAACAGCTGTGACATCATATTGGAGATAGATTTTGCTCCAATGTAGGAAAAGTTGCTCTAGGAAAAGAAGCCTACAAAAGTCTTCAATTTTATCCAGGGTATGTTTCTATGGTAAAGTCAGCAGCCATATATTTTGTTCTGTGCTGGGGCTACAGCTGAAATACATTCACTAATTTCAAATGGGATCCATGCTGTTGCAAGATTGCATGATCTGAAATCTGGGAGAATGAAATAAGCATAGAAGAGACAGGGCAGAGAAACAAGGTAGGAAAGAAAAATAGTTATTCTGAAAGCTTTTAAAGTATCTCTAAGTTAAGACTTTGTGCAAATTTGTGAAGCTGCTGAGAGAAGATAACGGCCAATTCCCAGCTTCAACACAATGGAAATTGTTTGAACAAGGAACTCTGTGAGTCAGTCACCACCCAGTCTGCTCTGCTCAGCTGGCCGCTTAGGGTGCTAGAACAAATTTCAAATAGAATTCAGTTCTTGCCTTCTTTTATGTAACTTTTCATTCACTTCTGCCCACATAGTGTGCTATTTCAACAGCAGTGTAAAATACAGCTGCATGAATCATATACAGACTATTCCCAATTAGTGGGGAAATGTAAGGGTCCCTGAGACAGATCTTATCAATACTAAGTGCTAGCATAGAGATTTAGAATTGGATTCTGCTTAACGACCATGCAAATTTTCCCATGGAAGCAGGAAAGAAGACATACACTTTAAAAAATAAAGAGAGCAGAGACCTAGCTTTGTGCCAGGCCTGTCTTCACCTACAGATCTGCCTGGTTAGACAGATAATGTCATATGAGACGTAATACAACAGTGCCAGCACCGTGCAACCAGAAATCACACTGGTTGCCCCACACATCAACTCATAACATCAGCTAAAAATAACTAAATAATTTTCAACATAATAATGTGGGATTTAAAATCTTTCTTGTTTTTGAACCTTCAGAATTCATACTCTTGAATAACACTTCTGTGACTGTGAAATTTGTCTTGCTTTTAGTTCAGAACAATTTGTCATTAAAAAATAAAATCATGTCATGGGGCATAATGTGCAAGTTCACAGCCTAAGTGTTGTTTTACAGATCACCAGAGAATTTCAGGGTGGTGACCCAAAGAGATAATATAATGTCAGCTTGTTCTCTACCTCCTTTGTGAATAATTGTCACTCAGTATTACTCATTTATGTTTTTTTCCCATGTTTGTTCAGGTTAAAGAGCAAAAGCAGTATAAAAAGGTTAATCTTACCCTTAAGTCCAGATTGTAGTAAAATGTTCAAAATGTTGACTGCTATACAAAATCCAGATGTTTTTCTCACATTTTCTATGAGGAGCTGAGGAATAACTGCTCTCGTAGGTCTTTTTTTGCTCTGAAGCCTTCACAGGGCCAAGGATTAAGATTGTGATCGTGTGGTAAGAACAAGGTAAATAGAAGCAAACTTTATCCAATATATGCATACAGAAAATCTCCAGGGAATGCAAGTCATTGCTGCTATGTCAAGTGTGGACCTCCCTGAACTACACAACAACATAGCTATTTCCTTGACTTTGCACCTACAAAATATCAGGAATGAGTATCTTGCTCCTTCAGAGACAATTCTGGGGGAGGAGGAATAATGTACAAAGTCAGTTGTTAACACAATAATCTGCAACTTTTTTATGTGTAAAAATTATTAGGTAAAGGAAACCATAATATTTACTTTTTATTCAGCCACACGGGTGTAAATCCATTTAATTTCACATAAGTATATATCATCTTTCGAAATTAGACAAAATAGTACTAGAAGGTATTCAGATGATAACTTATCTTCAAAGGAAAATTTACATGGCTGTCTCTGTCGGGACTTTATATGGGACTATAAGAACTGTGAGACTGGTGTCATAAACCAAATGTTCCCGAGTGTAATTTCTTTCTGGTAATAAACATCCATTCCAAAGTGTGTTTTCATTAACTTCATGCGAAAACTTGTCCATGCTCTTAAGGGTAGTGACAGCCATGAATACTGTCCAGAGACTGTACCTATGCACTTTAGGTCCAAATCCTATTACAGGGAGATATTTTTTTAATTTTAGTGGTATTCTATGTACAAAATATAGAGAAAAACTCTTTTAGCTGTGAATTAAGACTTTTGGTTGATTGGTTGATCTTTTTTTTTTTTTTTTCCCCATCTCTGTGCTTTCCCATGTTTCAAAACTCTAGGGAGTTTTTTAATCTTGGGAACTTTCTTTTTCCTTTTTTAATTCCTATGTAATTTTGCTGGGTTTTTCTTTTCCTTTGCCTCAGACTTCTTATTCTTCTGTTCTTTATTCTTTCTTCTCTTCAGTGTTTCCTGTATTGAAATTTATAATTAATTTGATTTATATTTTTAATTTAAATTTTAATATATAATTTATTTTATTTAGGTTTAACTATGCTTTTTAATGTTTGTTTTATTGTATGATGATTTTTGGTTTCTCAGATGATCTCTGCCCTGAACAAGGATAGTGCAAACTCCTTGAATATTTTTCAATTTGTATCCAAAACTCTGAGAGCGCATTGAAATTTTTATCTGAAAAACTGGGGGGTTTTTTTTAATTAATCATTTTTCTTTAACTGTTACTGTGGCTTGGTTTTGTTTTTCTTAAAAATGTATTGTCACATTGTAGAACTGTGGCAAAAAGTCAAGCAGGAAGGAAACAGAAAAAGATCTTATTACAAATGTTATAGTGAACCAGAGGGACGCGTGACCATTACGTTTATTGTCATAAAACTTGATCACTTGTAGAAACAAGTAATTCTTCCTTGATCCTTTATCATAGTAAACACCTACTTTAATGTTTTATTTTATTATTGTTTTAAAATACTTTGTTGAGGTGGAAATTCAGAAGAAATAATCAGTAGTGGTCAGTTAACTCACAGTTCAGTGATTAAGGTTGTCTTCTCTCACTCTTACTGTTTCCTTTGGATTTTTTTTTCTGTTGAGTTTTTTTTTTTTGCTTCTTCCTTTTTTTTCCTTTTCACTTAAAATATGAGGGTCTCTGAGGAATGCAAAGGAGCACAAAAGGATTGTTTTCCAGTTTTGAGTTTTACCTTGTTTTCTAGTTTTCTTACCCAGCTTCCTTCTTTACAAATGGAAATATAGAATGAAAAAAAATTAAAAAGGAAAGAGGAAAAATAAAGCACAAACACAAAAACACATTCTTTGAAGATTTTTAATCTGGACTAATTTAAATGCAGCATTTTTGAATATGAAACAAAATTTTAAAAATTAAAAACACAGTTCATATTAAGTTTTGCTTATAAGAAAGTTCAAAATGAGAAAAAAATTTCAAGTGCTGTTGTTTTTTATGTTTGTTATGTATGTTATATATGTCATATACTGAATTACATCATATAAAAATATTCAAATTATCTTAAAGTCTTAGAATTCAAACATACAAGAAATATTTCTAATGTAAAGGTTGGAGATTACTTAAGTAAGTTTTAAAGCATTGTGTTTCCATTTTATTTCATCTCGGTTTGAAGGAGAAACTCTGCAAATAGTTACTGACCAAATCAGGTTGTAAGGCATTTGATGATTGCACTTCACATCTATTGACCAAAACATATTACATTTCATTTTAGGCAAGCAATTTGGAGGTAATGGGCCAAATAGAACATTCTTCTAGATAAGATGGTGACATTATGTGAAAAATTAATTTTTCTAAGCTCTTAATAAGTCAATGGAAGATTAGATCACAACCTGCCATTTCCTGGTAGTTCATCCCATACCTTTGCCATTAACGCAGCTGCCATTATGGTTTTCAAGAGATAGTAATGTGATCAGTAATGTGCCATTTTTAGTTTGCATTGCAGATTTAAAAGTGCTTTTGGATAACAATCTGATGCTGAACTGATAGGCTCTGCTAGAAGTAGAGAAAAGATTTAAAGGACTTTTCAACATCTTGAAAAACATCAAGTTTGCACGCCAGCTATACTTACCTTCTTTTCCAATTCTCTTCTATTGCTTTCACTTTTAACTTTTCGGTCTTAGTCAAGAAAGTAAATTATAAGCTCAGTAGAGTCAAATCACTATAGTCATTACAGCAGAAACATTCAACACCAGGGAGCAAATAGTATTTCATTATAATTAGGATTTGTCAATACTACAAACACAAACTGTACAGAATCTGATTAAAGTACTGCTGTGTCCTGACCTGGTTGTGAGGTGATTCTAATTTGCAGTGTAGACAGTTGGCCTTCTTTTATCTTTTTTCCCTTCATAACCTTCTCCAGTCCAATAATGATAATGGGATCTGATTCTTTCCATTTTATTTTGGTGAGAAGGTTGGAGGTATGGACCATGGAGAGCTACTGAATTACTGCCACATGATTTCCAAAAATCAGCAAGAACAAAGTACAGTAAATTTCATTTTTGACATTTTAAATCCATAATGTTACACTGTATGGCCAGATAAAGAGCTAGTTTAATGTTAATTTTATTCACTTTTTATCAAGGTTTCTTACCCTGTTTGATCTGCATGCTAGAAAATTCAGTTTTTTCACTTGTTTCTAAATGGCTTCTATGAAGTCCCTTACCAGATATGCTTATCTCTATGTTTATAAACAGAAAAACAGACTCTATGGAAACAAGAAAGTGTTTTATATCTCAGACAACACAAAATGATATGCCCCTTATTAATTAAAATAAAAAAAAAAAGAAAAGAAAACAACACAACACATTAAAACTAGCATTTTGTTTCTATCCTATATAACCTTAAAGCAGCATCAGTTTCTGTCCCACTGTGGGTATAATAGGGAATATCTAAAGTAAATCTCTGTCTCTGGTTAACTCAATATTTGCAGTGACTCTGTTCACAATCCTTGATATCATGTGGTGTTGCATCAGTTTATGGTAACAAGACATCAAGATCAGACAACCTAAAAAATGTGGAAATCTTATGGAACTTCTTGTTATCAGTTTACTTTGAGTGTTTGCCATTCAGAGCGAAAGTCCCTCATGAGTGGTGTCCCTCAAGGGTCTGTACTGGAACCAATACTCTTTAATACCTTCTTCAGTTGCAGAGACTGTGGGATTGAGTACCACCTCATCAAGTTTGCAGATGATGCTAAACTGAGTGGTGCAGTTGATATGCCTGAAGGAAGGGATACCATCCAGAGGCACCTTGACAGGCTTGAGGAGTGGGCCCATGTGAACCTCAGGAAGTTCAACAAGTGAAAGGTCTGTGTTAGGACAATCCCCAACATCAATGCAGTCAGGAGGATAAATGGATTGAGAGCAGCCCTTTGGAGAAGGACTTGGGGATACTGGTGGATGAAAAACTGAATATGAGTTGACAACATGTGCTCAGAGCCCAGAAAGCCAACAACATAGTGGGTTGCATCAAAAGAAGCAGGTCATGGGAAATGATTCTGCCTCTCCACTCCAATCTGGTGAGACCCCACTTGGAGAACAGAAGGCTCTGGGGAGACGCTACTGCAACCTTTCAATATATAAAAGGGGCTTAGAAGAAAGATGAAGAAAGACTTTTTATCAAGGCTTGTAGTGACAGGACAAGGAACAATGGTTTTAAACAGAAAGAGAGTAGTTTTAGATTAGATATAAGGAAGACATTTTTTACCATGAGAGTCATGAGACGCTGGAACAGGTTGCCTGCAGAAGTTGTGGATGTCCCATCTCTGGAAGTGATGTCTCTGACAACCCAAACCATTCTGTGATCCTGTGAAAGCAATGGAAGTACATAGGAGGCAAATTCTAGAGAAATTGTGGGGGAAAACCAGAAAATACAATCAAGAGTAAAGCTGTTGAGAAAAAAATATAGGAAAAAATTGTCAAAAATTTATGTTTTTAGAAAAAAAAATTATTGTGTCTTAACTAAACTAAATCTAAAGCTAAAACAGAGTTAGCTTAAGCAAAATATTATTTAGATTTAGTGCTGTGAAATTGGAGTTTAAACAGGCTTCAATGAAGATTCCTGATCTTTATTTTGTTACATACTTTAACTTTTTTTAGCTGACATAAGTGAAAACAAATATTGGTCCTATGCAAAATATTAGTAATTTATATATGAGTGGATTTATATGCACATGGGTGTATGCAGATATGAATATAAGGCAAGAAAGAAAGGCAAACAGCAAATGAAGTCCAAAATACATTTTTTTATAAAATCTGAAGTTCTATATCTTATCTGTTTTTGTTCAGGATGGAAGCAATCCATACTCTACTCTTTCTGGAGATTTCAAGCCTGTTTTCACACATCTGTAACTGGACAAATCCATATTTCAAAATAGAAAGATAAAAAATTATATAAAAATTTGAACAAATACGTATTTAATAAAATACAAAGGTTTTGTAATGAATTGCATGTTATAAAATGATCCTAAAATATTGTGTGCTGTCTTATTGACAGCAAAAAAAATGGAATATGGCAAAGCTTAGGAGAGTAAAAGACTCAGTGTTTTGGTCAAGATTGCAGAAATTGTGAAATCATTGTTTTTACACACATTCAGTACATACTACACTCTGAAGGTGCAATCCCATCAAGTGGAGGAAAGTTAAAAACGTATTGTGTTATAAAGCGTGCATTTTAGAAATAAGTACAGTTTTAGAATTAAATTGTAAGCCTCAGGTAAAGAGGCTGTAGTTTTTATGCTTGTTTTTGCTATGAATGTAAACTGAGCTCTTAAAAAAAAAAGAAAAAAGGTAATGCAAGCCTATTAACTGTCATGAGAACTCCTTCCATATGAAAAAGAGGGACTTGAAGTCCCTTTTGTGATCTTAGGAAACTCATTTGACTTCTGTGGTTGAAATCTTGGCCTCACTCACTGAGGTCAAACTGCTGTTGAGTTTAGGATTTCTTTTGCAGTGTCCAAGTTCTGCATCTGCATGCTGGAGATAAAACTAATTCTACACATCAAAGGGATGGCAAGAGGCTTAATTCATTAATTGTTCTAAATTGCTTTGAGGTCTTCAGAAAAATGCTGCACAGTTGTTACTAATTTATTCAATTTATGAAAGCCAGTAGTAACTGTTCATGTCAGGTATAGCATGCAGTTGCAAAAATTGACATTGCTAATTATGTGTCAGAGCCCTGAATTTTGCTCTGCTTTCCTGCTGGGGTTTGGCTGCCTGTGCTCAAGGCCAGCTCTGATCTGGTGCAGCTGCGGGACCCAGGGTTGAAGTGCTGTGAAAAGAGCTTGGAGAGAAAAGGCTGCGAAAAACCTTTTTGGCATCTTGCTCCTCTTCACACAAGAGATGCCTTTAAGCCAAGATGCTTAGCCTTGTCTTTGCCAGAGTTATCTTACAGCTTTGCCTGTGGTCACCCATATGTCTTGCTGCTCTTGACCTGTGGACTTGACTTTCCAGCTTAACCTTAGACTTGTCTTGTGGCTATGGGCTAGTCTGGTGATCTGAACTGTCACCCTGTCAGCTGAACGCAATTACTGGACCTGCTTTTTTGTCTTGAGTACTATGGGACTATGCCCTTTATCTTTGTGGGTACTGCCTCTCCTGTCCTGCTGTCACTCTTGCCTTCTCTTCTGGAGTAGTTGGTTCCTGCTGCTCTCTGACTCTACATGCAAAAGATTCATAGCACTTGCCATAGTACATGCCATCATTTCCCCCTCTGAAAATAAACACATAGTCATCTTGTCTGGTAATAAAAGACAATATACTGTGGGAATCTATTTAAAAAAAAAAAAAAAATCCACCAGATTGTTACAAAATCTGGAGCAAGGAGGGAAAAACTTCTCAAGATAATCATTACAAAAATGATACCCTTTCTTCTGCTGGGAAATCAAATTTTATTGCATATCCAGAAAGAAAAAAAAAATGCAACTCCATATCAACTCTATCCTTGCATTTTCTAGGCTGATGAGTGGATGATGGAACCCTCATACCGGTATCTTCATGTGTTTTCTTTTGAATGCACTGAAAGATGGAAACTTAAACAGTCCCTTAAGTCCAAGGAGACGTGAACTTAGTGAACGCTTTTGACTTCACTCTGCTTTTATTTTTTAAAAGTGTTAGTAGTTTCATAAGTACAGTGTGCAAGAGGTACTTTCACTGAACTTCATTAAGTTAAACATTTGGGTTTTTTTTAAAAAAAGTTATCATCCAAACTATCTTGCTGCAATGCAATGCACCAATGAATATTGTGGCTGTAAGGAAGCTTTTTGTGTAATTTGCTTAATCAAGGAAATAGAAAGAAAGACTCTACAAGAGTTAAAGAGAATTAGCACTTTGAAATATTAGCCAAATTATCTATCAAGATGTTGTTTTACATGGGTGGAGATGAAAACATGAGGAATTGACCAGATGGACCAGAAAAGATGAAGGACAAAAAGAAATAACTTTGATAATGCTTCCTGAGATTCCTTCTTCATATGGATTCCATTTGCTGGGAGTTCTGCAACTTTGTGGATCATGCAAGCGTTGCCAATATCATTGTACTATGAGATATATTAATGATATTAAGAGGACCAGATTGTGTAACATCCATACAAGATTTTCTGCTGTATTGTTTTCTTTGGGGATCATACAGCTGGAAGTTTATTTTCCAGAAATACTCAGTAGAGATACAGTTCCATACTGATTGATTTGGAAAGAGATGGACTTTGAGAAATAATGAAATTCAAGAGTAATATACCATCCAGGTGCAACCCAGACTGTTACCAGAAGAGAATAAGGTAGTTGAAAACAAATTCACACAATCATCATGTGACCCACATGAGCAGATTATACTCTTCTTCCTCATAATAATAAAGTGCTTTGTATATGAACTGGCATCTTCCTGTGAAATTTGCCAGGACAGCAGAAGACCAAGACATCAAATTTTTTCATTAAAGATTCAACACCAACTCATATTTCTGCTTTGTTTCAGGTGCCTGAACGCTATGCAGCCCAAAGAAGGAATGCTTTGAAGATCCTTCTATTGGTAAAACCAGCAAGGTGACATTAAAGAGTATTAACTTATTCCTTTCTCCAGGGATAAGGATCTCACCAGATCAAAACAGATTATAATACTAATGAAATTTAAATTCTGTATATTCTTTGAAGTAGTGACTACAAGCAGGAACTAAAGCCAGTGTTCATGCTTGCTAGCTCTTATGTGAACACAAATGACATAACTTGTCAGTTCACTACTCCTATTACATATTTCCCAGAAAGTATAAAACACAGTATATTTCAACCACTGAAACATTCCATATATTAAGATTTTGAGGTTTTTATCACAGTCCTCGCTAGTCAAACTGCATGAAGAGTAGTGCTGTTCACAGCTCAAGGAAGAGTCTTTATATTGTTCCTTACTCTGTCACTGACCTGATGACACAGCTACCAGCTTCTGCAAGCTTCGTGCAGAATGTAGCAAAGAATCTTCTTAGTATACTGATTAATTCATTGCAAAGGCATAGTGTCTTAATGGCATAAATTAAAGGACTCCATGTGAATGCAAAGTACCTCGAATTTGTAGATCACTTGATAAATGGTCATAGCACAAGAAACTAAAGGTGTTTAAAATGCTTCAAGATGCTCTTCTTTAGCTGAAAAAATATAAAATAGTCATCATTTAAACAGAAAGTATGAGTGAAATTCCATATTTTTTTTTTTTAATTTGTTTTAACTATCAAATTGTTTTACAGGTTTTGACAGTAATAATTGCAGGTGATAATTGCCAGAATGTCAACATACGCAAGAATTAATCTGAGTTATTTGTACTGTAATATCACATCTACAGCAAATCTAAGGTATTTTGCATGTAGCTACCATTGCTTTCTCTTCTGACCACACCAACTGTAGTCATTCTGGGTACTGAGCACCTCCTTAAGGTCCAGACTTTCCTAGCTTGTTTTGGCTTTAGATCTCAGACTTTTCTGGAGGAATATAAGAGTTTAGAAGAATCATTTCTGTGTGTTTTCTTACAACTGCATGCACTAGCTATCACTGTCTTTTACCTGAAATACACAAGCAGGAAACATTTATTTCTTGCTTTGCAGTGAAAACTCTCGATTTTTGTAGTTTCCTCAGTTAGATTTTTACTTTGTAATCTGGAAATTATTTTTGTCTCTATACCTTAGGTGCACCACTTTCCTGAGTATTACAACACATCATATAATTGGAATATTTTTTGAGATAAACACTTTTCTTATTAATGGCCAGAGCAGCTGCAATGCCTGAGCTGCTTACAGGAAGCAGCCTTTCACAGTTTTGGTTTTATGCCATTTGTAGCAGGTCAGACTGGCACTGATGAGATGATAAACAAAGTGGGGATTTTTTTGTTCTTCAGCTCCATTTATCCAAGTCATGCTCCAACACTAATCCTCCCATAGCTGGCTGTGCCAGCTTCAAGGACTTCTCTCTGCTGCACTGTCAGGCTTATTAACCCTTTGCACTGAAACTATCATCTCATGGCTGAAACACAGTGGATGACAGTCCTATATTATCAAGGAGAACGTGTTATTTTCCTTTAACTTCAGTGAAAAGAATAGAACTTTTTAGCTACTTGGTTAGTGTTTTGTAGACTTTACAGAATTCTAACACCCATGCTTCGTATTCAGCTTAGTAGATTTCTCTATTGACAATTCACACAGAGACACTGAGTGGATGATGAGGGTTTTTTTCTGAGCTGAACAAGTAATAAGGAAATATTCTGGCAAAAGAGATAGCTATTTCATAATCCATTAGGGAAGACAGAAAAATGTATCTGTCAGTTTCCCATACTGTGCACTACATTTCATGCAGGTTTGAACATTATTATTTCTCATTCAGAAATTTGAAAATGGAGGTACAGTGGGTGCCCTTCCCACTCCCCAGTTATTCACAAATAATATTCAGTAAAATATTCCGTAAAACATTCAGATATTCAGTGAAACCATTTAAATGGCACATCATGTTGAGAAAAATATTGTTCCAATTAAGTAATTGTCAGGGTGTCATGAAGTTATATCTACAGACAATTGTTTTTATTAGATGAATTTTCAAAATGATACCTGAAAGTATCATCCAAAGTATTTGAATGTTAAAAGAATGTTCTGTAATGAGGCTGGCTGTACAAAAGCTTTAATATAAATGGGACTGCTAGAGAATTGTAAGCCTCACAGAGGAATGCATACACCATGATAAGAGAAAAATTCTTGTAATTAGGGTTACCAGTCCATGTAAGAATGAGGTAAAATATTGCCATTCAGCTCCTTCCATAGGTATAGAAGTAAATTTCATTCTCATGAGTACTATACAGAGGTCTATCAAAGCAGCTGTATCATATGAATAAAAAGGACTGATACATATAAAAGAACTATGTTTTTACTCATATTATATTACAACACAGTAACCCACTATAAGAAAAATACCCTTACCACAATTCCTCTCACAGGAGGGAGCAACTTCTCAAACTGCATCAATAACTAATGCTGATGTCATAGCTGACTCCTATTGCAGCAATTAAATTTTAGCAAAGAGTTGGGCTTTTCTGTACAGTAGTGGGTGGATCTTAAGTCCTTTTACTGGGTTTTATGGGTTTTAACCTGGGAATATGAAGTAGCTCTGAACCAGGGAACATGTTTGTCATATACTCTTAACAGATAAGCTTGCAGAATAGATTTAACAGAAAATACATGTAAGTCTCATTTTAATCAATGAAACAAAATATTTTTTCTTGGAAAGTATAACCACTAAAAGCTACAAACAAGCATGAAAATCTGCTAAATTACACAAATGCATATATATAATTGGTAACCAATCACGAAGAGAGCTATTTGGCAATGCAAAAAAATTGTGTCATAAATGCTACGCCAGTTTAAAAAATGTTCTTTTTATAACAGTGTATGTTCTGTTGTTTGCCCTGTTAGCTTTGTAAACATACCCTGTACAGTATTGATGGGATATAGAGTACACTCACTGTACTTCAGAAAGAAGACTTTTTACTGACATGACTTTAAAAGTTTTACAAATAGCATAAAATTTCATAGTTTAAATCTGTCACAACACATTTCTATAAAAGGTTGCATTTTTTGATGTGCACTGGAATTTTTATTATAAATTGAGTGATGGGTACATGAAAGGGAATAAAAGGTTATGGTTCTTCCAATATCTGACAAAAAATTAAAGTAAAATGAAATGCACAGTTAGAATATACTGACAACGAAGAAAATAAATCTTTGAAGAATTACAGTGTTGTAGTTGGGGTTTTTTTACTAACAAATTTTGCAATTTTTTTTTTTCTTAACTAACATTTGTTTGATTATAAGGGGGTCCATTGAGAATACAGAATACTCTTATTCATAGTCTCTAAACTGTAGTCCAGGAATAGTACTGCATAAATGGTTTTCCCATTAGCCTTTGTGAGACTCATGTACCATGCCTTTCAAGATCTGGGACTTCATGAAAATTGATTTTTCATGCTACCCATGAACACACAGTTCCATGGCGATGCATGTCATCAGTGTCTATTATTTTCTGCACTGGTAGCGCTTTGAAATTAACATCTTTGTCTCAGCCAGATCAGGTTATTCTCTATTCTGGCAAGAATCTTGTCTAAACAGTGGAAGAACCAATCTCATAGGAACACTGACTACCTCTCCTTCTGTCTTCTTC
The DNA here is from genome assembly GCF_000700745.2 of Antrostomus carolinensis. Lineage (NCBI taxonomy): Eukaryota > Metazoa > Chordata > Aves > Caprimulgiformes > Caprimulgidae > Antrostomus > Antrostomus carolinensis. The sequence continues at coordinate 13,333 of NW_010312686.1, forward strand.
TCTTTAAGGAAAGTAGGAATTAAGTGTGTGTACTTTCCCAAAAGATCAGTATTTACCAACAGGTGCTTCTTTTCCGAGCAGAGAAAATAGTACTAGCTAACTTTAAAAGTGGTACATTTTTGAATTTTTTTTCACGGAATTTTTGTTCCTACCCTTTTTTCTAGAACATAATGGGACCTCATTGACCTCTAGTCAAGGCACTTGTCAGTTAAAGGAACAACGGTGTAGATTATCTGTTATTTTCTTGGTTTAGATATACAAAAAGCCAGGATTTTATTAGTCTAGTGTGAGAAACAGAAGAGAAGTTATTCAGATACAAGCCTGACACCCATGTCAACCTAATATTTAACCTCTGCAGCTGGTCAGATGAGATGAACTATCCAGGCAAACAAAGTGGTTGCAGGTGTTCTACATGTTAAATAGTGAGAACCATGTACATAAATATCTTAGTACAGATTATGATAGCAGTAAAAGGAAAAAGAGAGTACAGCTTGAGAGTGCTAGACTCTACTGAGACTATTCAATCACAAATATCTTAGGATGTAACATGGACCTCATTTATGCCCACTTAGTGTTTTTTACCAGTGAAACAAGTGATCGTAGTAAGTATGTAGCTAGAACCAGTCACATATATACTGGAACTAAATAAGCAAAATCTTTGAGAGTGGACAAGGAAGGAAGAGAAGTCAATAAGAGAAATCAAAGCTCCTCAGCCACAGTTTGTAAAGTAGAATTTTAAAAGTTACCAATTCTCTGGAAAGTAAAGACCTGGAGTGTTTTAAAACACATAGTTGAAAAAGTTTCTTCAGCAAGAATTGAACAGAATAGCAAGTCTATTGCATCTGTCAATAGACTTTTGCTGACTGCATGAGTTCATTTGAATTTGCATAAAATGCTTTTGTTTCAGTATTCGGGATTTGTTTGGTTGGTAGTGTTTTCTACTATATGGTGTTGATCTCTCTCCCTGAAATTCTCTTTATTTGTAGTGAACACATTTGAAAACTGTGAGAAAGCCACATTCTCCCAGCATTTTAAAAATTATTAAGAGTCATATCTGTCCATCCTGATACTATCATTTTAATGTTACAAAGCTCTGTCCTTTTGAAAATCAGTGGAAGAGTCTGAAAAGAAAGAGGTAGTGACTGTTGATGTGGGAAGATGTGCTGAAGGAAAAAGAAGGGCTTAGATATCAGACAGTCTGAAAGAAGAAACTGGTAAGGTAAAGGAATGGCACTGGAGGTACCTTTTCAGACACGAAGAGTTGAGAAGGGAAAAGATGAGCAGACAGAATCATTGCTATGGAACAGGGTGAAAGAAACTGTGTGCAAAAGACTCAAGGTTGAAGAAATACAGTGTGGAAAAGGCAGAGATGTAGGAGGGGTTTCAATAAGCCAGGCTGAAGAAGACCTCCGAGCAATAGAAAAGACAGAAGAAATACTGAGAGGAAAAGAAATGATATCTCAGAAGGAGCGAAGAAAATACTGCTAAGATCACTCATGTGATGGACTCCATGTTTTGTGCTGTTTGTTCTCAGCTGTGAGTTTCTGGAAGACTGGGTCAGTGGGGGACTCCCAAAGGACAGGGACAGTCCCTGGGCAGCAATGTAGTTTGTTCAGTGGAAGCAAAAGTTTCAGGGCCTGCAGCGTGCAGCAGGGAAAGCAGAGAAGGAGGATCCTCCTCAGAGGAGCAGCAAGTAGCCTGGTAGCCCCCAGAGATGACTGAAGGATCTGGAACATACTGAGTTTGATACAGTTTGGAAAATGATTAATTTGCCTGAAACCACACCTGGAAGCAAAGACATTGTGAACAAGGTTAGCTGTAAACCCTTCTTAATTTCTGTTCAGTCTGATCTAATTTGAACTTCCTCTGTTTAAAAAGTTAATTACTTTTCTATAATCAAAGCAAATTTTTCTGAGTTTAACCTTTCGAGTCTTCATTGGGGGCTCACTACAGGGTATCCATGTCAAAGATCTGATGACTCAGGTTACAGTATCTCTTTGAAAGACATGGAATTTACAGGAATTGGCAAAAGTCTGTGGGAAGAGGAGAGATAGGGTGGAATATAGAAGGTATGTTTTTTGAAGAGCTTTGATCTCACCTGGAGTTTCTGCTTTAGACTATATGTTGAATTCAAATAGTGTGGCTCCTTAAGTATAATGACTATGTTTAAGTTCTCAACTGGATTATTCTGGATTTACATTTTTTTAACCTATGCTCACCTGTTACTATGCTGAGTTGATGTGAACACAGTTTTGTTTCAGTAAGATCTACCAAATATAGTTGTCTAAGACAAAGCTGTTCACTGTGTGCATCAGGGTTGGTCCCCTGGGTCATCTGTCAGCACTATCCATTACTGACACAGCAGCAGATAGTTATACATCACAGTATAACTCAGCCATTCAGCTTTCTGCCTCTCTTTGGTCTCAGGGTTATTGTTATAACACTTCAGATAATTCTTTATGTGGTGGTTTGCTTTTAAAAAATGATGGCTATTACAACTCAGAAACATTTATCCTAACATTTTTCATCTGTTCACATATTTGTTATATCTAATGTAGCACAGGGTAAAATAATGTTTTTCTAACTATGGATTTATGAGCAAAAATCCTTATAGTATTAAGGGAAAGGGTGTGCATAAATTCCCTTGTGCACTGTTGGCATTACATTCCCCAGAATGTATGTGCATTACATGTCGTTTGGTGCTTTGCTTGGCTAGAATCCTCCCAGCCATTTCTTCAGTTCTCTAAAACCCAAACCATTAAGGTAACATCACATGCACAGGGAGATATTTCTGAAAAACTTTCACGTAGTTACTGTTGCTAGGTAAATCACTCCCTTGACATCCATGTATTTAGATATGCTTCTCACTTTCTTTGTCTTAGATCTGACATAGTGACATGAATTGGGGAGCAGGGGAAAGGAGAGATACATGCAGCCAAGGTAACTGATAAACTGTGGGAATAGAAGGAATAAAGTTGATTCTTTAAGGTATTTTAAATATGTTTGAATTCTATCTGGACAGAACTTATTCCTACATTGACTCAATATTTATCAAGTGCAAGCATAAAGAACAACAGTTATAACTAAAAAGATACTTAAGCATAAGACACTTCTGGCAGTACCTAATTATTGAGAAATTACACTCTCCAAACTGAACTGGTCTTTAATTTTTTCACTTTTAAGGTACTTCTAATCAATGCTTATATGTGTTTTATGCACCTTTGTTTATACATGTCTGTATTTAGGCCAGTTTCAGATTATGTAAACAATGCAACAGTTTGTCCATATCCTGAACATGAAAGCTCCAGTTTCGAAACTGAGACATGAGCATGTTACTATAAGTCAGCAAATACAAAAACTCTCTAAAACTTGTTTTGGAATTTTAGAAAGCAAGGATTCCTTATTTACAGTGCTGGGCACACAGAGGTTTTCACCTCAAAGCATGTGCAGCGATTGCAAGGTAGCTCTTGGTTATATTATCATACATATGCATTACATTTCCTGGAATCATTATGCATATTCAAGTGATTTCCCATAACTTATTATCATGTTTGCATACACTATGCATGCATTTTTTGTAGCTAGGGTGGTCGTGAGGGGTCTGTAGTGATCTTTTGGCAGTGAACATTCTTTCCCACATTGTCCTTTAATGCATTAAGTCATAAGTAATATTGTTAACTTAGAAGTTTCCTAAGTCCTTGAGGAAGATAAAGATGTTCTTGTTAGTGTCCATAACTCTTCTTTCCCAAGTTCTTGAGGAGAATAAAGATTTTCCTGTTGGTGTCCATAGCTCTTCCCTATCTACTATTCACATAGATAGAATGACATCTGCAAAGGCCTTGAAGTAATTAGTTATTTGGTTGTTCTTTGCTTATCTTTATTAACAGAACCTGCTCAAGGGAAAACTGTCTCCTTCACTAATAGTCATTACATCCTGGAATTTGAACAATGTGTGCTTTAAGATTTTGTTTCCCGTGTATGCATGCAAGTGAGCAAAGCTATGTTTATGAGAAAAGGCAAAGTTGTTACACTTATGAGAAAAGGCCTATATATATCTCTCCATAAACTTTAATACTGACTTTGATTACAAGCATTGATTTCTGACTGTTAGGATTCATGGGATGAATATATGTGGTAGGATAAGGAACACAAAAGACAAAATATTTTTTGAAAAAACATGGGTAGTGAATGAGAGAGGGAAACCTCTTTTTCATAAAGGGAATACTAGATCGAGTTGACCTTTGATATTCTACAACAGTCATCTAGACATTATCCTCAGAGCCTTGGAATTAAACAGATTTGCAGTAGCACATTGGTTCTAATACTGATTCTCTGTATAAGGGTAAAATCAGCACTTTGTGAATGTTTGATGTACTTTTAACTGTACAAGTGCCACTTCTAATGGATAAGTTGCCGTTTACAGAAAGCAAGATGTGTCTCACAGCGTTTACTAACATTTCTTAGCCAATCCTTTTGAAAAAGTACATGAAAACCTTAGGATCTGGCTCACAGTAGCATGACTGTTATGTAAACTGTAGTGGAAAACTATTAAGTTCAGAAGCAAGAATACATATTGAGAGATTTGGGCTGTTTGATTTGCAGAGTCAAAGATATTGTTAGCAAATAGGATTCTTTATGTCATTATGTCACAGACCAATAAATCCCTACAATGGAAGAAGGCTCAGAGGAGATAGGCAAGGAAGATGTTCCCATGAAGCTCAGGGAATAATGCAGGGTGTGACTGACCACAGTTGTTGCACAGAAGCTGACTGTATGATACAATGGGGACCAGAGGGAGGCCTTTGATTTAAACAGCTCCCAACAGTTCAGTGGATCAGCTGGTGATATAAATGTTTCTCCTTGAGTTCTTCAAAGGACTGTGAATGTCTCCTTGAGTTAGCCAGATCAGCATGGGGGAGGTAGCTCAGCCCAACAGAGTATGAAAATGAAACAACAAAAGTATTTCAGAGAGAGCAACTGGCATGATCTGGCTTCAACCCATGTTTTCTTTCCCAATGACTGGGGACACTCATCATTGTGATGCTGAACATATAGATACTAGTAACTGGGACCACATTGGTATTGTGACTGAACCAGGTCATAGCTATTTTTTACTAAGTGTAACTTACATTTGTGTTATGTCTTCAGCATATTTTGTATCACTCAGATAAATCAGAAATCCGATGTAACATCAACTGACACCAAACAAGTAAATTTTATATTAAACATTACACCCTCCACTCATGCAATATCTAAAAGAACCTGGTCAGAGAGTACTGGACTCTGACATGCTGATTTTCTGCCTATTAAGCATTCAGTTTCTCTCTGTTAATGTTCAATTTGTCAATGTTTAAATTTTATTTACATCAGTAATAGTGTAACTAGTAATAACATAACTGAGTATATTTATGCATGCTCATACGCACACGTGTGCTACATAGCTAACTCTATGAATTAAAAATGTTGATTAAACATAAGCCACATACTTTAGTATTTTTCTTCATGATCTCTCAAGATGACATTTTTAGGAATCAAAGCACTGCTGCCAGAAATCCTTTTTATTTTTTTGTTTTTTGCTTTCTCAGTATCTACATTTCTCTTCACAAGCTGTCCATCTACAACATAAAATTAGATAACTTTTCAATGTTGTCACCTGGATCATTATTTTTCCTCTTTGAGGTTTAATTTCTCTGGTAGAAGTAGTATCTTGGTTTTAGGATATTAATTTTTTTTTAGCCTTACTGATTAAAGAAAATGTAATCTTCCCAAACTGAGTCTTTTAATTCAGGGGTTTTATCTACTGCCAAAAGAAAAGCTTAAGCTAAACTGGGGTGGAAAAAAAGGCAAATGAGTAAGTTAAATGCCCGTTAATTTCAAAGTGGTTTTAAAAGTACTACTGACTAACTTATATGGGTCATAAAATATTTATTGATGTTTAAAAATAAGTAGAAGGGAAGAAGATTCTCTGCAGTTAACCCTTCAGCATTTTCTGCAACACATGGTATTGTATTGCAAATAAGAAAGCATTCTTCTGAATAAAAATAGAAAAGAAAAAAAAAATATTTGTCCCTGAAGTACCATCTGAAGCTTGTAAATCTTTCTAAGAACTTCAAACATCCACAAACTTTTCAGCAAAAGACACATGGTCTGTCTTCTCCCCTCTCCATCTCTCACTCTATCATTTTCTAAAGCCTTGCCTTGCTTTTACTGAAGGGCAATCAATTCTAGATTTGAATGGAGCTAGAGACAAGATCCTGATAACCCTGTAGTGTGCAGGGAAGAAACAGCCCTGGAAAGCTCCCCTGGCCCCTGGCTGACATCTCTGGGCTGCTGCTCAGCACAGAGCAGAAGCCAGTGGTGCCAGATGCTGCCCTGCTGAGTGGGCAAGCAAGGGGACAGTGAGCTCACAGCTGAGCAGTACCGAGCAATAGGTTCCTGGGGATGGCTAGGAGGAAGAAAAGTCTTTGTTATTATTTATACAGTGGATTGACAACCTTTAAAATGGAACTTAATTTAGAAGACAGGATGCCAGAATATTTAATTCTTTTGCTGAACACATTTAGGTACTCTTAATAGCAGCGAGCTAAAGAAATGTAGTGGTACCATACAAGTTATCCAGCTAGTATCTGTGGCTACTTAACAAACTTCATTAAGGGCATAAATAATAGCTTTACAGTGCAGCTAGCACAGTTTAGTTTACATATTACAAAATAGAAGAGGAAATAGAATGGAATAGAACATAAAGCTTTGTCTGGAGAGATGTTGAATTCTTCATCATTCAAGACCTTTGGGAAGAGGCGTATAAGAGTATATCTTTGTATAAGAGTATATCTTTGTATAAGAGTATATCTTTGTATAAGAGTATCTGTCAGGAATTGTGTAAGTACAGCTTACCCCACTTTGGGGTAAGAGAATGAAATACAAGACCTCATTTGCCTCATTTACAGTGTTTCAACAAACAGTGAGCTCTCCAGAACTGTAATACAGATTTTCCAACAGCAAACCAGAAGCAACATGAAAGGCTAAAAGTTGGGTTAATCTGAATGACATGTACCAAGTGATGATAGGTAACAGCATTTGGTTTTTAAAAAGTAGTGTGGCATTAATCCTTCAGCACCTTTCATCTCAGAGCACTTTGCACATTATTCAGTGTATCACCAAAAGGAGCTTCTTCTTAACTGGCCTGTGGCAAGGACAGCAAAAGCAAATATATACAAGTAAAACTCTGTGCAGTTCAATATTTTTAAAAAAATTATAATTATTTTAGACTCTTCCAACTTGCACTGTCCATGGAACCAAAAGTATCTACTTTACAGCCATGCAATAAATAAATTCTGCTTGTATATTGATGTTTGAATTCAAGGATATTATATAGTATTTGTTATTTCTGTAGGAGTCCTCATCACAAGTTGCTTGCAGCTATGCTAGACATAAAAATGATGGGTTTTTTCTTTACTTTAAACTATATATAGTTTAAAAAGAAAATCAGAAAACATAAAGCAACAAAGACGTTCACGAGTGCTCTAAGAAGGAGCAATCATGAGAAACCAGCTGTGTACCTGTGGAGTATCTCTGCAGCAAAACAGAGTTTTAAAAAGGGTTTTCACTGTGGATGCCAAAATGGATGTCCATTTATTTATGAGTTTACAAAGAGCTTGCCACAAATCCAGGAACAGAATGTCAGAAAACCAAAGGTGCTTCTTAGAAAGAAAATTGTTAAATTAGCAGTAAAGGTTCTGCATTGCTGAAGTGGAAGTATCAACATCCCAGTAATGTGTAAGAAATGCTGGGTAGAATACACTGTGAGAAGAAAACCAGTTAAGTTTGTTTGACAATACCAGTCTTTATGATTTCTGCTTGAACAGGATAACTTTCATTGTATATAAAAGAGAATTTATTGAGATTGGAAAAGGAAGATGGACATACATAAACCATGAACTGATGAAATCATTTATTTGAATAAAAATCAAGCTTGAATTTTAAATACATTTTAAGGGAAGGACAGATTCCATCAGAAACCTCATTCTCAGGGTGCATGGTTTCACTGTAGTATGTGCACTAGCCTTGGACTTTGATCTGTTTCAGAAAGCTTTACTTGAGACACTATGCATCTGATTATTTCTTCAGTCTGCTCTTGTGTAGGATCTACCTTACACATTTTCTCTTTCTTCATCACTTTCACTTTATGCCCCCCAAGAAATTTCTTATTACTTTTTCATTCTGTAAGATGTCAGTCTTGATCGTGTTCTGGGCAATAAGAAACTTGACTACAGGAAGGAATAACAATCCTCATGTAAAACAGTTCTGCCATCAGCCATACAGGAAAATAAAAGGATAATATTTGTGTAATACTTTATTTTCCCAACTTCCCAAAATTCCTCAAATTCTTCTCCCCCCATCTCCACATTTGCCCAGTAGATGTTGAATGCATGTGTAACTGCCTGGTAAAAAGGATACATGTTGGTCTGGTTTTTTTTTCAGGGGGAAACGGTAGTTCCCTGGGCAATGGAGTAAAATCATCTGTTTCTTTCAGTTGAATTTGCATTTTCAAAGTATTGTAGAGTCGATTGATAGTTATCCTCACTTTTATGAGAAAAGCTATTGCTGTTATTCCAGTCTTACAGAAACAAAGAAAATTGGTGACTAATCAGCAGGATTTACTCCACTGACAGTTTTTCTGTCTTTCTGCATTTAATTAAAGGAGCGGTGACTTTGATTCTCTTCTAAAGATCCATTTCAGCTAAAATAAACTTTGCCTAGAATGAATGAAAGAACTCTTGTTAATCTCAGTTGATTTTGTCATCAGACCGGGTATGAAATATAATCTAGCACATTTCCATACATGTGCCCTTAACCCGCTGTCTAAAATGGTAACATAGGTAGCAGATAATGTGTGTCTATATATGGAAATAATGACCATACTAATTTACACTATCTTGGAAAGTTTGATTTGGGATTAGGAATCTGGATGTATAATCCTGTTTCATAAAAGAGAATGAAAACAGCAGTTTTGGCAGCAGTTTCAGAGGATATTTGTTCTGTTTCCTCCAACTTTCTATTTCATATGTTTGTGAAGTTGTTTCAAGCTAATCTGTTTTTCTCAGATGTCACAGGTTATTTTTTTTTTTAATTTTTCTCACTAATACTATATCCCTCCCTTAATCTGCACTCATACTTTATATTTTAATAAATCCTTTCTAGAATATGTGGCATTAATGACTACCAATGACTACACATCACTTTCTTTACCTTGGGCAAAAGTATTGACCAGAGTGGGGTCCTTGGCTTTTATCAGGTTCTACTTTTTAAAATGCCAAGTTCAAGTGAGCTGGATATTTTTCAAGGAGGTTTAAAAATGGCAAAACTGTGAACAGATTTTACTACTATACAACCCAATGTTCTAGTCGCTACTCTCTTTGACTAAAGACTAGAACATTGGGTTGTATGGTAGTAAAATATTGAAGAGAGGAGAATGAGAGAACTTAATGACACAAATTTTCACTTTTGTGAAAATTCTACCATCACTGTGTTCTTGAGTGAAAAATATTCTCAGTCAGCTGTCAGGCTTTTTGGAAGTGCACGTGAGCTGAGAAAGATCAAAGATTGCCTTTGATTTGTGTGCTCTCCAGTGGAGTCTGGCCAGTCAGGTCAGAGTGTGTCCTTTAGCAATGCCCTAGACTTAGAATCGTAGAAACATCTAGGTTGGAAAAGACCTTTAAGATCATTGAGTCCAAACCTAACACTGCCAAGTCCACCACTAAACCACTCCCCTCAGCACTACATCTACATTACAGGTCTTTTAAATAGCTTCAGAGATGGTGACTCAACCACTTCCCTGGGTAGCCTGTTCCAATGCTTGACTACACTTTCAGTGAAGAAATTTTTCATAATAGCCAATCTAAACCTCCCCTGGAGCAACTTGAGGCCATTTCTGCTTGCCTTATCACTTGTTACTTGGGAAAAGAGACTGAGGCCCACCTCACTACACCCTCCTTTCAGGTAGTTACAGAGAGCGGTAAGATTTCCCCTCAGCCTTCTTTTGTCCAGACTAAACCCCAGTTCCTTCAGCCATTTCTCATAATGGCTTGTGCTCCAGACCCTTCACCAGCTTCCTCTCTCTTCTTTGGATACAATCCAGCAGCTCAATCTCTTTCCTGTAGTGAGGGGCCCAAAACTGAACACAGTACTTGAGGTGCAGCCTCACCAGTGCTGAGTACAAGGGGACAATCACTTCCCTGCTCCTGCTGGCCACACTATTTCTGACACAAGCCAGGATGCTGTTGGTCCTCTGACCACCTGGGCACACTGTCAGTTCATATTCAGCTGGCTAACTATGCTGGGGATAGAGGAGCTGAGCCATTACCTCATCCCTGTCTTTCAAAACAGTGGGTTAACCAATTTAAAGAAGGAAAGCCTATACCTGTTTTCTGAAGTCTACAATTTTAAGTTAAATCTGGTTAATTATGAATTAAAACCATGTAAACTTCCTGAAGTAATTTTGCCTTGCTGACTATTGATAGCTAATCTGAGTATGAAGATTGCAGTCCTAACTTGGAAGATCTGTAGTTGTGCAAACAGAACAGCCTGTATGCCTTCCTCATGGGGTACTCTGCAGAGGTGTCAGAAGACAAATATTGTGCACTTGATAGTATTGGAAGGCTTTCTCATTTTCTGTTCCTCAGGGGCTGACTTTACTTCATGTCATGATTAATATTTATATACAAATTTAGAAAGGGGCACGGGCTAAAAAGTTTCTAAAATGATGACAATACAGTCCTTCTTCAATCTCTATTTTAGCAAGCCACCAAAACTGCCACCCTTATTTTAATGTGTACCTGAGGTTTAGATAAGAGAAAAAGGAGCAAAACTAATTCCTGGCAACTCAAGGTGATGTTGTGATGTTGGTTAAATGTAGAAAACAATTACCAAATGAAGATAAAGATGCCATTATCTGCACTAATATTTTTTAGACATGCAGCACAGGTGATCTGCAGTTTGCACAGACCCATTTCTAGTAGGAAACTGAAACTGTAGAAGACTACTGGATTGTACTCATCAAAAGACCTGAGCAAGCCACAGCCTCCTGTTTCCTTTTGAGTAGAGAAAAAAAGCAGTATAGTCAGAAGCCTGGGATAAAATAAGTGCTGTGACTCTATACCTCCTTGTCACATTTAGGGAAGATCAACTTCTAGAAAACAGTTAACTAAGTTTCATCAGTTTTAGCAACGGTCATGCTGTCATAGCTATGCCCTCTGGAATGTTTTACTGTACTGTGCATCAGCTGTATCGAACACCCTCGTTTTTGTTTATCTACACAAATCAGCGTCACTTAGCACTTAAAGCAGAATAGTTCAAGCACGCTCATGAAAGTACAGCTTTGCTGTTGAGGCAGTTATTGCTGTCTCATAAATTTTCACTTAACTGGCTGTACTTTCTGAAATGTATTCTCTGAAATGGCCTTGTTACTGCTGCAATATGATCTTGGTTTTAAGTTGATGCATATTTTTTAAATTGCGCTATTATGTCTCATGCTATTGACAAAACATCATATCCTCCAGTACTCTGCCTTGCCTGCCTTAATGTAAGCCAGGAGTGGGCACAGACCCCTCTGCTCAGTTTTGTTCATTTAGTGGCAAACCACTAAATGTGCTCTCTGTCAAGAGCAGATTATCTATGTCATGTGCAAAGTCTGAATTTCTTATTAGGATTTCTAGGTACAGCGAGCAGCTTTCCTGGCTATATCCTGATCTACATATCTGGGGCAGTTATGTGAGCTGTTTGCAGGGTAGACAGTTTTTCAAATTATATATTTCATCTGTTTGAAGTCAAAGTCTCAGTATTTTTTTTTTAACCTTTGTGCTTCAAGACATTCTTCATTAGTGCGATCTATTAACTGTTAAATTGTTTGAGGTTTTGTTTTTAAGTGATTTTCAAGATCTGCTTATTTCCTTTTTGTAGCAATGGGGAATAAAAAATTAAAACTGAGGTATTAGATGTAAATAAACACACTGCAAATTAAAAGGGAAAAAAAGAAAATTTAGAAAGATTGTGTTCACTTGTTCACTCCTTGGATTGATAGAAATTCTCTCTGTATAAAATTTTAAGATTTCATGAGGGTGCCGTAAGCTTTTTAGCAACAACAACAAAAAAAAAAAGATCCTGAAGTTAACATTTCAGAACTTTGTGTTCTCTCATCTTTTTGCCATACCAGAAAACTTTCAAAAGTAGTGACACTGTTCCAAAAAATCATAGGGTAAAGATTTTAAAGTTGATTTATGATGTAAGTTTTTAAGCTGCTGCATAGGAACTTGTATGGGTACTTTTAACATTAGGACTGAATTACTTCCTGATGAGAAACCCTTTCTTTAATGGAAACCTCAATGGAGCTTCAATGGAAAGCTTTTCTTTACTTCACATGAACTAACTGTGACAATGATCTTTCCATAAAGTGTGATGTAATCTACCTGCAGTACTTTGTCCTGCCATCATAACATTTTGATGACTATGAGGACCTTTCACAATTTTCCTGCAGAGCTCTATTTCATAAAAAATAGACATTCATGTTTGTGAATTTTTAGAAAAAATATTTCTAGCCTTTCCTCAAAGATTGAGTATTTTGGCAAGCATGGCTTTGACAGTTTGGACAGTTTTGAGAATAATATCTGTTGAAGAGGTATAGCACTGATTATGAAACAAGTACTCCAATAATCCCAAAAATATGTAAAATTGCATCTATGGATTTAAGTAGGTAACTGGTCATATTGACATCCATTGGCCTATTGAGAAGACTTAAATTGTGCATGAACTTGTAAGGCTTGCTAGAATGTCACTTAAAGGAATTGTTGAAGAGTGTGAGAAAGTCCTAGTACATGGCAAGGTCTATATCAAGGTTAAGAATCACTAACGTGTTTCCTATTCTCTGTCACTGTACTGTTAGAGATTACTTGGTTTCCATATGTTAGCAGTGCTAAATGTGTCTTAATCTTCCTGTCACAGAGCCTCTGATAGCCCACCTGATGTCACCTTAGCCATATTCCCCAGACTGTTGTCTACTCACAAACTGCAGAGTTGGCAGGTTGGTTCTATTTGCTTTAATTGATTTAGAAATGGTAGGCCTTTGCACAGGAATCTGCCATTGGAAATTATTGTTGCCACACTTGTTGCTAGGTGTAGTAAGCCTTCCCTTGTTAAGTCTGGCTAGCTACTTAATGAAACACACCTCTTTACTCATTTGATGCATACTTACAAAAAATAACATTATGATGTTACATATGCTGTGAACCGTTCTCTATTTAATCCTAAACTTCTTACATTTTATATATTTAAGAAAATATGAAGGCATTTAATCCATATGGATTTATGTTGAGTTTAGTAAGTGTCCTTACTCTAGACAAGAGAGGTAAGATAATTCTTTCTTTTAAGAGCTTATTTTTTTATGCCCATATCCTATAAAAATATGCATGTGTCTACCTTTAGAGAAAGACCTTTAAAGAATGACCTTTGAAATAATCCCAATGAGATCAAGAATGTTAGGTAGCCTAGGAGGAAAAGAACTAGTCAGATATAAAGCATTTTTGTTTATACTTAAAACCAACTATACCACTTAACTGTGTGTTTGCCATTTCTGGCTGTTCCTAAGCATTTTTTTTTTCCTTCAGCACCTCTTGTGAATCAAAATGTGAATAAATGTATGATGATTTCCTTGCCACGTACACTGGACATTAAACTTCAGAGTTTTGTTCAGTGTTTTGTTCAGAGTGTTTAAACATAGTAGCTTCTATGTATTTGTCATATAGTTCATTTCACATGGAAATGGGAACTCTTACAACATGAAAATAGGCCCTTACTTCTTTTAAAACAGCAATTTGATTTTCTGGGCAAGCTACTATTTCCCTAATACTGCCAGAGTCTCATAAATAGAGAGTCCCACTAAAATGCCAGGTCCAAATACCTTGCTTTAAATCAATCATGTTCATGCAATAGTGTTTTATTGAACAAACTTTTCTCTGTAATTGATGACAGCAGTGGAAAGTGGCCCAGATAGGTGAGTGTGAAAGAGGCAGTCTCAGAAGCAATATTATTCCTGGGCCTTATTCTTTGTGTTGCTGGCTGCTAAAAGAGTGTATTGCAGAAGAGAAAGCAACTTTATTTTTAATGATAGTGAAAGTCCTGTCACCTGAAGAAATCAAAAGAGTACACAAAATACTGAGCAATTTTCAAATTTGTGAGCACTTTGGGACAATACATATCATGTCAGGCAAAAATCTATTCACTTGACTAGATCCATAAATAGGGATGAGCACAAAGTTGAAATCTTGGCTTCTCAAGCCCTCTTCTTCCCTGCCATCTGACTTCCCTAGGCAGTCAAAAGCATGCTTCTATCGTACAGTATGATGCAGATCAGAGACCTGAAGCAAGTATCAAAAAGCTAGCTCTGGGATTGTAAGCAGTACAGCTTCATCAGCTTGGGCTGAATTGATTTAACTGCTATACTTTTGGACCTGAGCTCATTTCTCTATGCAGCCCTGCACTGTGTAAATAAATATTAATCTGTTTTATGATACTGGACTGCATTGCAGAAACATATTTGAAGTGTCATCAGAAAAGTTCCTTTAGATGATGCTATGCATATGTATAACTGTACGCACTCACGACCTGCCTTGATGGCACCAAGCAACTGCCACTTAACTTCTGCCAAGCCCTTCACATGCTGGAACGCACTGCCTCTTATATCCACCCCCTTTTTGTTTTACTTGAGCGCTCCCTGTGAAGTTAGGCAACAGTAGCAAAGTCACCACTTCTAGTCTAAGCAGTTTAAGCAACTCTGAACTCTGACTTAAGTAACAGAAAGTGTTCAGTGCACAGTAAAGAATTATACACAATCTGCACCATTTTCTGTCACTCCACGTAAATCAGAATGATGTGTTCAGTTCCAACATGTGTGGAAGTCAAGCCAGTTTTTTTTATCTTTTTATTTCTTCATAACCAACTAGGACACTGAAATCTTCATTGTAACTCAACTCAGACTTTCATGTTGATGTCACATGTTATTTCAGATTACTTCCTTGGCAGCCTAAGTGAAATTTCCTTCTAGTAAGTCTGCAACTTTGTGTTGGTTGACCTAATCAATATCTGTCCAGTTAACAGTTCTGATACAGAAGTACATGAAGTTGCTTTTATCTGAATTATCTCCTGAATCAGTTCCAGTAAGTTCAATTTACCGCTTCAGCCTATATCATCTTCTCTTCTTCATCTTTCTTCTGCTGCAGTCCTGGACATACAGCCCATCTGTTCTTGCTATTATATATTATAACACTGCAATTTAAAATTGTACCTAAAGCTGCTTTGTTTATTGGTTGTTTTGTTTCCCCTTGATGCCAGCATTTAACATTTAACACTTGGGGCTAAAGAAGAACTGGAAGTCAATTATTGGTACTTGCAGCATTTAATGTTTCCAGCTGGGAAAGTATCCACTCTAATCTGTATGCTTAATTACAGTATAAATAGAATTTTATTACCATAACCAAAAATATTGTTTTTATTCTAAGGTCATGAGGTAATACCAACAAAATACCACGTAATGCTGTCAGTACTGCCCCACTGCAATGTTAAAACATCCTTAACAGTATTGACTATTGGTCATTTTTCACGGTAGAAACGTACTGGATTCCCTAGGCATCAATTAACATTTAAGGGTTGCATCATTTCTCTGTCCAGCTTGATCACTGCGTGCACACCTCATCTTGCTTGACTTACACAGTTTTGACTGTCCACAGTTCATTTTTATGTTCTCCAGAAAATTTAGGGAGAGGGTGGTATCATTTCTAACCCCAACCCAAGCAAGACCTCAGTCTATTCAGTCAGCAGTCAAACAGATTGTCCTGGTTTTGCTAGAATAGAGTTAATTTTCTTCTTAGTAACTAGAAAGCACTGTGTTTTGTTTTCAGTATGGGAATTGTTATGAAAAGGAAGTGGATAAGGTACAAATGTTTTAGATGCTGCTGGAAATCCAAGACCATTGTGTTTTGCTAGTCTGCAAGTGCAAAGGACTGGAGGGAAGGAAGCATAGTAATTAGCAGAACCCAAAACTGGCATTTGGATATGCCAATGACATATTCTATATCATATCATATATCATATCATATCACATTATATCTTGTCATGTCACGTTCAGTATATTAAACAGGGTTGACTGGAAAGTGGGGATTGCTTGGGCTAGCTCTTCTGGTTTGCAGTTTCAGTTTCAGAACTATTTCTGTTCTGGGATCACTGGCTGGGGACAGGCTGGGCATCGCTTGGCAGGTAGCGAACAGTTGCACTGTGCATCACTTATTTGCATATTATTATTACTTTTTTTTTTCCAATTAGTAAATTGTTTTTATCTCAGGCCATGAGTTTTCTTACTTTTACCTTTCTGTTTCTCTTCGCTATTCCATGAAGCGGGAAGAGTGAGAGAGTGTCTGGTTTTGGCTGCTAGTCAAAGGAGTGAAACCACCACAGAGATGAAGATAATTTAGCCTAAATCCGATTTTATTACTTCTAGTACTCTATTTTCAAATGATTTCTGAATTATTCTGTCAGGGAACTAACTTAAGTAATAATAGTTTTTAAAGAATTTTTACTGTTTATTTATTCAGAAAAGGAAGTTGATGATGCAAGCCAAGCAGGTGACTACAGTTCAGTCTGAGATGCCCTCTGTTACTAGATTTACTTTCTAGCTTGAATGACAAGTTATGTTCTTTTATTATGTCTAATATGGAAGTTGCAAATCTCTTGGTACAGTATTCCAGGATTTATTTTATTGTAAATAACTGCTAACATGATTTAACAGAGAAATAAAAAGTTACCTCTGTTCTCTCCTCTATTAAATTATTTTCTCACATCCTAAATAATAATGCACATGTCCAAAACTAAAATATTTTCTAAAATTTACTTTTTCCCATAGGCATCATGAATTTAAAACTTTTGCTACTGTGATAAGATTCAGTGTATTTACTTAATCAATATTAAGATATATGATGCAACAGTAATTAATTTAGTACTGTTTAGGATAAAATGACTTCTTTTTTGTTTCAGTCATATGATTGTATTTAAGTATTCCAATGTTAACTGCATTAAATATGTTGGATTGAGTTTCAGCTTTAGTAATCTTTTTATTGACAGATATAAGACACAGCTACTAATACAACAGTAGCATACAGGTTAATCTTTCCATATATATTTTCTAACATTATGATAAAATGCAAACTTTATTTATAACTGAATAAGCTGCCCAGAGCACAGACACTTGTGCTTCAGTTTACTATGCATGTGCTCTTTGACAATAGAGGTATGAGCCTTATATGGGGTGTACTTAGAAGTGTGCTCTCAATACCACACATTAAGAATTTTGTATGCAACTTGCTGAACTTGAATTGGAAATTGGAGTCATCAGCTTACCTCGTTAAGTTGAAAATACCCCCTTGCACTAGGCAGAAGAGGTATTTTTGAAATTCAAGCGTGCTAGTCTGTGTGTACTTCTCAGTGAAGATGGTAGATTCAAAAGAGAGAAGTGCCACATACTTTGTTCTATCATCATAAAATAAAAATGCTGTATTTCTGTCTGTTGTCATTCTAATTTTGACATCCTCCAAATATATTACCGCGAATTGCATGAGCACAAATTGTCCTGGTGACAACTGTATATTACTTCTCTGTAGCAAAGTCTGAGCTCTTTTAAGAGCCTATATACTCCAAATTGTTGGGTCAGAGTAAAACAAAGCCGAAGAACAATTACAATTTAAATATAAAAACAAAACTTTAGAAGAAAACGACAGAGCAGCAGTTCAATAGATTAACTGAGAAAAGAAAGAACAGATTCAACTAAATAAAAAAAAAAAATGGATGATGGAAAAATGGGAAGATCTAGAGTATAACAGATGGCTCTGAAGAGCAGAGTGAAAATTCACTGAAACAAAGAATTGCATCAATAAGACATAGAAAAGACCAAAGGCAGTAGATAGCTGTGGAAAAGTAAGTTTTTGTGGTAAGCACTAAAGTGAGCAGTAGCACGGGCAAGAGAAGAAGCCGCAGAAGTGAGGCATGAATTGTGCAGATTGGCATCCAATACTGTCTGTTGTGTTATATGGCTGAAGAAAATCATAGAATCACAGAATGATTTGGGTTGGAAGGGACCTTTAAAGTTCATCTAGTCCAACCCCCCAGAAGTGAGCAGGGATGTCTTCAACTAGATCAGGTTGCTCAGAGCCCCATACAACCTGACCTTGCATGCTTTCAGAAGACTGTGAAGAATTGTTTAGAAGATGTTAGAGAGTTGCTGTGTAGCATCCCAGCTGCATAGATCAACAGTTTTATTCTTATAGAGGTATTATCTAACCCTTGAAAGACACAGCACACACTATTGACACATTTAAGTTACTTGTTAAATGGGGCAGCCTATAACTGCCAAGGAACTGTATATACGGGCAGAACACTTCTGTGAGAAGATAGCTACTATTACCATTTTTCTAGCTCACTTACAACTAGCTGTATATGACTATTGTGTGTTTCAGTTCTGTGTTTCAAGAAATTGTACTGTATTGAATTCACCTGGTACATAGAAGGTGTCTGAAGGACATAAATCAGCCAAGCTGTTTATGAAAGGACCATTGTGCTGTGCACTGGATTGTGCTGGAGTAATTTATTCATATTCATAAATATGTGAATACCTTCAGTCTGTGTTTTGTTCTTGCCATTATCTGATTACTTCAAGATATTTTTCTGGTTACATATTTCTTAGGCTTTTCAACCACAGATTTTTAAGGGTAGTTAGGTGCTTAATTGCTGTGGAAGATCTGTGAAATACCATTGTGATAGATATTGAATACAGTCTTTCTCAGTTTGGATTTGTCAGCGCTGACTTCTGTGGAGAAAGGTGAGCAGTTTGGGTCAGATTGCTAGATATATTTAAACTTCAAGGAAACACATCTTGCTAACTGAAGATGCGGAAGTTCTGTATCACTCCCTCCTATGATTCTCAGGATCAAAAAGAACTGTATCAGCTTTCCTGCTCTTGCTTTTTGAAATGCAGCTTAAGTGTTTGATTGGCTTTTGTTATTTAATGGATATGCAAGACTTGTGATCATACAAGCACTGTACATTTTTAGGAAAGAAAAGAACTTTTTGGTTTTATATTCTGTCTTTTACACTTGGAAATGGTGAGTTGTCCCTTACTGACATCTGCCTTTGATTATTACTCATCCCCAATGCACAGACAACCTGTTGGAACTGTGCATTAACAGTACAGCATGTACAGAAAGATGTCACCAGGGTTTTCAGAGATAATAAGCTTTTTAACATATCTGTCTGATTTCAAATATAAACCTGAAAAGATATTAATGACCTTGCTCCTAACCTAGAATAAAGTGAGACATTCATTTGTTGCAAATTGGTACAGCTTCTTTGACTGTTTGGCACTAACCTGATTTACACATAAAAAGAGTCTGTCCCAGCGATGGTAAATGTATTTCCTGCTCTGTTTTAGCTGTTTATTCTTGTTTCATCCCTAATCCTGTGTTTGGATGACATGAAAAAGAAATTCAGAAATATTGTACACATGATTTGGATAAGATTTGTTTACCTTGGCTTGCAGATTTCCTACTCTCCCATGGGTGAATTATAACTCCTACTGAATTTTAACTCCCACTAAAGTCTTTGAAAAGAAGGGCAGGATATCTTTCAGAATTTAGCTTGCAAATAAATTGAAGAGTTGCTTGCTGGCAAAGGGATAATAACATAGCTAATTCTGAAGAGGTGCATTCTGTTTTAATTCAAATGCAGCATTTTCTACCCACATACCAAGAAATTTTAAATAGTCTCTTGCTCACCATGTATCCACACAGAAGTTAGAAGGCTTTGTATTTTTGTATAACAGGCAAGCACAGAGTCCTGTTCCATACAGTGAGGATCTGTGCATCTGTACCATTAACAAAGTCTATTTTATTATAGTAACAATATTACTCTGCAGCTGTTACCATGAAAAGAGCTGAATCAGGTTCCCTGTACTTACAAGGCCTCCTACAATACAGCTGACTAACACAACAGTGAACATTGAACAGTAAGGGCAGTGGCCTGGCCAGCGATGGGTGTTGCTGTGAGAATGACCTGTAGGCAGTAAGTGCTTCACTAGGACTGTGGAGTGAGCTGCAGTTAGGAGTGAAGCCATTTTCTTTCTCTGTCTGGAAGTTTTGTTTTGCAAAAGCAACAGCTGAGTCTGCTTGTGCATTAGTAATGAAAGTGTTGTTTTTACTTTGTTTTTCAGCTGTGGAAAGTCCAAAAGTAGAGAAAAATAACATGGTCTTAAAATGTATCAAGAAGGATCATTAACTTTGAAATGTGTCAGAATTATTCAGGAACTCCACAATGGTTGTGGTCTCCACCCTGAAGACTTTCCTACTTGGTGAGGGATCATGGGTGTGATGAAGGAAGGCAGGTCAGCTGTTTATCACTAGAGGTGGGTTCTCTCTCCTGCCACTTGTCTCCCTCACTGAGTGCCATGTGGTGACTGGTGCATCAGGAGCTCTCTGCCAGGCAGCAGTGAGGCCAGCTGCTCCCAAAGGGCTGGGACAGTCAGGGCTGGCACTGTCCTCAGGGCCATGACACTCCCAGTCAGGTTTTGTCTTGTGTACACTTTTAATTAGGAGCATATTTCACTGATATAGATGGATTTTGCAAGTCATCTGTGTTGTTTCTGACATTACATAGGAATAAGGCAAGATTTTTCAAGCATTATAAGCATGATTTCAGTCAAGGTATTTTTCTAAAACATTTTTTGGAACTAGATAAGAAATTAAGGATTTGATAATGAAATTAACAGATTAATTTCTGTTCCCTGCAGACTGCAGGAAGAGACTAGATTAATCTGGATCACAATAAGTACTTTGAGTGTTAAAGGCTGTCAATGAAATTGAAAATTAATTGTATGTATTGTCATGCTAGTAATTAGAAAGATTGAGAAGGTTTTGTTACATCTCCAGAACGTCTGGCAATTTACGTTTATAGGTCATAGGATATCATTTGTCATGATTACTGGATGTCAAAACAGATTTTAGTGGGAATACTGATTTTGTGTTTTGACATTTGTTTTGTAAGAGGGAA
>NW_010312686.1:34495-35388 GCF_000700745.2 Antrostomus carolinensis
GTTTGATTTTATTTATTTGCATCCACCCAGACAGACTGATTGAACTTGTCTCTGACGCATGGTAACTTTCACTGCTGTCTCCATTTGACAAGACCCTGAGCTGCCCTAAGTTTCAGATGGGTCTGAGTAAATTCTTATCTTTAGACCAAAAGCTGTAAAATAAATTTGTATTTTAACATAAGCTAAAAGCCCCAAAGTTCTGCAAATAGAATAACCAGCATGATTTGGAACAGGAATAAGAACAGTTCTGCAGACCTTCGTTTGGGACAAGGGAAGGCAACTATGTGAGTATTGACTGATTGCAGTGCTGCTGTGCTTTTATTGAGATCAGTAACCCTCGCTCACTTGTTAAGATTTTGGGGTTGTTTGTTTTCTGAGAATTCTACCAGCCTGTTCAGCAGTTATTTATTTGGTGTGCACTTTTCCCCTGAGAAAAAGGACTTGGTCTCAGTCTTCTTTGTTCAGTGTAGTTACCTCTGTTGTAGATTAAATTGCTCACCACCTATTTGGCTTTTCTTTTTCTTCTCATGCACACCGTAGTGAAAAACAGTACCCAGGAGTCTCCAGTGCTTCCAAACAGTGACCTGATTGCTTGTGTAAAGAATCTCTAGTGCCACCTGAAGGAATGTGTTAATGGTGTTAAAAATGAATAAGGTAGCATCCTGTTTCAGGAAGAAAGTTGACCATGAGCCTACAATGTGACCTTGTGGCCAAGGTGGCCAATGGTATTTTGGGGGGCATTAAGAAGAGTGCGACCAGCCGGTTGAGGGAATTGATCCTCCCCCTCTACTCTGTCCTAGTGAGGCCATATCTGAAGTATTGTGTCAAGTTCTGGGCCCCTCAGCTCAAGAGGGATAGGGAGCTTCTGGAGAGAGTCCAGCGGAGGACTACAA
>NW_010312687.1:0-86419 GCF_000700745.2 Antrostomus carolinensis
CTGGCTTCTTCCCACCAGCCAGTTAACAGTTGTTTTTTTCCAACAAACCCTTCTCTGTCCAGAGTGATATTAACCTCCGCATTTGATTGTAGCAAGCAGTTAGCTCAGCCTGCTTTGGCTGCACACTTGTATAATTTTAAAGGGTAATATTGCTGGTCATTAATTTTATGAGCCTAAAGAATACTTGAGCTGTAGCTCTGCTTGAGAGGAACAGCCAAATATCATGCTACAGACCACAGAGTGATTGCCTAGGGGTCAGGAAAGAATTTTTCTCCTTAGATAAAGCATTGCACAGTTGGCAACAGTGCAGTATGGGTTGTTTTTCTGCTTCACGTGAACCATCATATACGGTCTATTGCCAGAAACAAGATATCAAACTACTAAATCTAGTCTGGTATTCTAATCCCAGGCAGTTACATTTCATGTGTTGACATATAGTTCATAGCTTGAGTAGATGTTGGGTTACTTAGTTCAGTTTGTTGCCCATTGAGTAGTTACTATTCTGCTCTTCCCCTTCCATCCCCCTCCAGGTAAGGGAGCTGGATGGTAAATTTTAAGGCAAGCCAGGTCAGTGTCAAATCCTGCCCCTTTTTAGTGTGCTTTCTGGTTGTCTTTCTACCACCTTGCTGTTGCAACACCCTATCAGTATCTGTCCAAATCAGTTAAGTGCAATGACATGCATCATTTTGCCAACTTCTGAGCTGCTTTTGCTGCTTCTGGTTGCACAGGTACTCTTTGAAACATTGTGCTTGAGAAAATAAGCTAGGATCAGGCAATGAGAAACAAGAGGCAATGGGAAGATTGTCATTCTGCTATCTGTTCTCAGGTAGAGGGGAGACTCATCTATGTGATGTGTGAAGAGGGAGAGAGTAGAGATTTGTTAAAAGAAGTGTTGAAGGGAAACCCTCTCACAGCATTTGTAAATCCTTTAAACTACCTGCTAGTGGAAAAACTGAGATCTAACCAATGTGTTTTACTGTGGCTGCTGCACCAGCTTTGCATGGCAAAACCTTTGTTATCTTCCCTTTGCTTTGGACTTGAAGCACCAATGTGTGCTCCGCTTCCAAGCCTCAGTCAGCAGACACTCCAGAAGTATGTCTCAATTACATTGTCTGTAGATTTGAGACATCAGGATCTGAAATTGGAGAAGCCCATATGATGACAGAAGATGATGACATGGCACAAAATCCTTTGCTGCCGGCATGAGATGTTTGCTGTTACAAAATGTACTGGGCAGCTAATTGCATGAAGCTGCCGGTGGTTTTGGATCTGCACCTTCTGGAGGGGTGCCTGTTCTGAGCCATATGAGGAAGACACTCAGGGTAGATCCATGTTTTCATGGGAGACAGTTGTCTGATGAGAGTGAATGCTGTGGGGGCACTTGTGCTGATCTGTAAAACTACCATGCATTGTGATACTCCCAGAAACCTGATTTGAAACATTGAGGCATGTTTTTGGGAGCAAAGAATTGAAACAGTTATTGCTTTGACTGAAGATTTTATTTGACCGAACTTTCTACATACCAGTGAGTTTTCTTGGGAAAATGTGGTGCATTCAGAAGTAACTGAAATATTTTATATCAAACAGATATTGGACTACAGACAGCTGAAATAAAAAAGGAAAATAAACACAAGTTAGGTGGCTGTGAACAGCTTATTGCACTTTTTTTTTTTTCAGTTTGGATCTTCTACTGCTATTTCCTCTTCCTTGGTATAATTGACCTCCCATTATATTCGTTTACCCCAGTACTTTTTTTTTTACCCATTTAGATGTTCTCATCAGTAATGTGCATTATTTTTTTGTTTTATTTCACTGTATAACTCTATTGGCGTATATAAACAGTGGCTCAAAAGAGTTTCAGCTTTAGACAAGGGCAAAGTGGGAATGGCTGCTCTGTTGGGAAGTGGTTAAGGTGGGATTCAATCAAAATTGCTTCCCCACACAGTGTCATCTACACCCAGAATTATTCAAAGACACTTCCTTTCGTCAATTGACACAAGCACCCATGTGTTGGCACGCATTTTCCGAGCTTTGCATGTGGTATGTCCTTTAGAAAAAAACTGCAGGGGTGCATGTTGTTGCTGAAGAAATTTCTAGGTTTTAGACAGGAGCGGTGAACTGTGAGCTTCAGTTCTGTCTCTCTGTCTCTTTAACTCATAAATTCACTTCATAATTGTCCCTCTGCCACCTATGGCCATTGTAGTTATACTCAGGACTTTCTGGGTAGAAGTATTTAAGCGTTCCTTGTGTAGCCTCCGTGCAGTGTGTATGATGATTCTCAAAAGTGCTGGACTTAGTACACCGTCCCATGCAACTGATATGTGCATGTGCTAAGGCAACAGCCAAGATTTCTGGGTGTTTGGCAGCAAGGTTTGGTCAGACCCTTTGCAGAGTTGCTCCAATCTGCCAGACATTCAGAAATCCTAGACAATGCCAAATATCCTCAAATTCCACCCAGACAAAATTTCTGAGCAGGAAAGAGGCCATGACTGGGGAAGACTGGACATACAGGATTCCTGTTCTCAGTTGCTGTTTCTCAGGATTGTCTTGGTTTTTTTTAATAATTCAGCCTATTTTCAGTAACCTACCCACTCCCAAACTGTGGAAGAAATGTGCTATTTGCCACCATCACATTTATTATTCTGTTTGTTTTCTGTCTCCTTTCCCACCTTAATTGCTTATCTATAACCAGCTGGGGACAGGAGTTCTCTGCTGCTCTGTGCAATGGCAGAAAGACTGGCTCCCTATTCTTGGTTGTTTTGGTACTAACTACTGTAATTAAAGCAACATCAAAATTTTTTTGTAATACTAATGGTAATAATAATAATGATGGAGGTTTTTTAGAACACTTCAACTAATATACTTTTGGAGTTAAAGAGAATCTTTTATTCTTTTGTGTAGTATCTACTGAAACCAGCATTGTTTTAGCTGATGCCAGACCATCCATTTGTGCTGCTGTCGATCACCTCTTTTTCTTTCTTTACTTTTTCTTTAACGTGTTTCCAATTATCTTGGATTTTGAGATGGAATCAATTAAAATCTCCTGAGGAACTTGACAATAAAATTCTGTGTGATTTAATTGCATCTGCCTGCTGCCAGTTGGCGTTGGAAGAACCAAGAAACTGAAAAGTTTATTATAGATACCTGTTTTGTGATCACCCACTTCTGTGGTGTATTGTCATAAAGCACGGCTTTGTGTCAGTTAAAGAAGGCAAGTGTGTTTGTTTAAGGATTTAGTGTTCCTAGGGTTGATTTTGAAGAAAATTTACTTTATTTGTAGGGATTTCTGGACTTGGAATTTTTCAATAGTCCTTAAAGAGAAATTAGAGAAAAATGTCTTAGATTATGTATTGGCAAATTTGCAGAGGAAAAGGAGGTATAAAATATTCATATTGTGGTGTAAAAGACATTCAGTCTTTTACAAAAGTAATGATGGAATAAATATCATTAGTAATCATCAAGTCTACCATTTAGGGATGATAAGATAAAAATGTCTGAAAAAGGAGTGGAAGAAAATCTAGCTGTTTCTCAAGAGAAAACTAGCTAATCAGCATATCCTAAGTAGCTGAACAAAGATGTGTTCAGAGATTGAGTCTGTGTAAGTCAGGGTAGAAGTGGTCAGTATAATTCTTATTTTTCTTGTCCTATGATGGTTAATCATGAATCTCTCAAATTTCAACAAAGTCTTACTACATTCTTCAATTCTGTTTTTAATTTGAAAAATATCATCATCTTTTCCAGGCTAATCTCTGTTGCTCCTCTGGGCCAGTGCATAAGTCTCTGTTGTGGTCAGTTCCACTGGCAATAAAACTCAACATGTACCATTGTGCTTTCTTATTTAAATAAATGTTCTTAGTAGTGCAGGAAACGTGACTGCAACTTACCACTATGATGTTTTAAATTTGCTTTTTGGGGAATTGTGCATTTGACTCTTTTCATAGTCATAGTAGTTTTAAAGGTTAAAGAAGACCTAGTAATTGGAACAGTGTGAGCAAGTAACTTTCTTTTCCTTGCACTGCAATAACCTATAGTGGCATGAGAAGGCTGAAATGGGGAAAAGCTTTTTTGTTGTTGTTGGTTGGTTGGTTTGGTTTGTTTTTTTTTTTCTTCCAGAAATAAACTCCTATCTGGAAAAACTTTTTTTTTTTTTTTTTCTCCTAGCTGACCCAAAAGGTAGGTTGGAATACTTAGCATCAGACATGCATTTGGCTAACTACTAATATATTTGCTTTCTTCCATCATAAACAAGGCTTAAACTTTACTCCAGCACCTTGCCTTCATCTGGCTGATGAAACCACAGAGGTCAGGGAGGGGTTCAGTGCCATATGTAACCATGAGAACACGTAAAATAGCAAAGCAGGCATTTGACTGTCGATAAATGAGTCCTTGAGAGTTTAACCTAAATTACACCAAATGACACCAAATCACACTTTTTGGTATAATTTTGCTTTTCCCCTATTGGAAAAGAAAGTAGTCATTAATAGACAGCAAGCATGATACATTTAGAATCTTTGCAGAAGGCCACATGTGGAGAAGGTTTATAATCAAAACACATCATTACTCATTGTGGTTTTGCTCAGTCCACACTCACTCTAGCACCTAGACTCCAAAGCTAAAAATTTCTGCTTTAGACATGTTACTTGGATCTGTTCACTCATGGATACAGTATGAAGCTTGGAAACCTACTGGGCAAAACCAGACAACATACCTTTTTTTATATGCTACATCTGGACTCCCTAGCATCTGAGCGCATGCTGAACAGAAAATAACATTGCTGTGAATCGTGTACAGTTCAACCCATTCATGAAGGAGAAAAACCAGTCTGTCTGACAGGGAGCAGCAAGGGCTGGCTGCTCCCCAAAGGAAAGCGAGCAAGGAGCCAAGGGTGAGCCATGCACAGGCTGTGCCATCACCAATGGGCCGCAGTCCTACAGGCTACAAACACAGCTGTGTGCTGTGTGCCCTTACAGTGTCTACTGGTGGTCCCAGACCTGGCAAGCAATGAACCAGGTTCCAGATCCAGTCATGAGGGTACCGTTAAGAGCAAAACTTGGCAAGGCCAGATTACCCTTCCATAGGTGCTGAGTTCAGTTTTTAAGGTTTGCTCTGTAAGACACTATCACTATGTTACTGGAGGTTACTGAATCTCTAACAGGTGTGTAGAATAGCACATATTTCAGTGCCTCAGCTGTCAGTGTTCATTGTTTAGTGTCTGGGGACAAACCTGCCTTCATCATGATTTTTATGCCAAAAGTCATCCCAGTTCATAGTTCAGCATCACACGTGAATAAGCATCTCTTTGTTCTTCTTTCTTATGAGGAAGAAATAACCTTTGTAAGAGGGGAGACATTGATATCTTGGGGTAGTGCTTGGTGAGGCAGACACTGCCATTCCTGTTGCTGTTGGAAGTTATGTGTCAAAGCTCCTTGCGCTAGTAGGAGCCAGAAAACCAAGGCATTCCACTGACTGGTCATCCCTGAGTTGACTAGTCCAGTATAAGGGCCTTGAATTGCCTGCCTAAATATGTTGAATTTATTCTTCTAGGACACTTGGCAGTTGAGTTATTGGTTGGGAATTAAATAATGTTTGTTGTCTCACAAGTTGGTAACCTGACCCCTGGACTAGCCTTCCCACATTAAGGATATATTGTAGTGAGATTCTAGGAGTGATCTAAGCCCTTATCCCTTTCTTCTTCAGAGGAGTTCTAGGAAGTTTTAGTGAGGTGGGTCTTGCTTTCTTCTCCCAAGTAACAAGCAATAGGACAAGAAAAAATGGCCTCAAGTTGCACCAGGGAAGGTTTAGATTGGATGTCAGGAAAAATTTCTTCACCGAAAGGGTTGTCAAGCATTGGAACAGGCTGCCCAAGGAAGTGGTGGAGTCCCCATCCCTGAAGGTATTTAAAAGATGTGTAGATGTGGTGCCTAGGGATGTGGTTTAGACTTGGAGGTGTTAGGTTTATGGTTGGACTCGATGATCTTAAAGGTCTTTTCCAACCCAAATGATTCTATGAATCTAGTCTATGAATATACACCACTCTGCATAAGAGAGCAAAAACCTAGAAATGTTCAATTTAAAAAAAAAAAACCCATCTTTTTGTAGGCTTTCTGATTGTGAAGATAGTTTTATTCTCCGTAAATCAGTGTATTGCTATAAACCTGCAGCCAGACAGAACAAAGCAATCCTTGTCTTCTGAAAATACTGTGTCTAAAACTGGTACTGAATTCCAAGTCAGCTTTGCATGCTTTTATTGCTTATACAGAGACCCTTGTACTTCACGTGCAGAAGGAGGTGAAATAGAAAAATAAATTATTTTATCTTTCTTTCTGAATTTTCCTTGCTTTTCTGTACCTTTTCAAAAAGCTATAGTAAATGTTACTCTACGGTATATACTACTTATTATAAATATAACAGCTGAGCTTACTAAAATACTAATTAAAAGTCATACTGGATGCCAATGTATAGTGTATATATGCACATGTAGCCCAAAGAAAATGAAGAAGGAGAGACTGGCAAATTAAATAATTATTTTCATGGTTACTTGGCTTTTGGTAACCATTTTGGTAACCAAATTGAGTTTATTTCATTTGACCCTGCTCTCTTGACTCATGTTGAATCAGAATGTAGAGTCAAATTGTAACTGTGTGGCTCGAGAGGTTGCCATTCTTTCCATCTGCCCCGTAAGGCACAAGCAAGCCTATAGTTATGGTGCATGTATTATTTAAATTGGTTTGCAAAGCTTAGAATATTAGTGTCATGCACACTATTCTGTAGAAGCTTTGTAAGAGCACCCCTCCACACATGGTAGTACCTGGCATCTTGTATCTGAAATCTTATCTCATTTATATCACAATCCTATACGCATCAGGCAAATGATGAATAAAGAATTTTTCTATTCTGTGAACACCCTGGAACAAGAGTTCAATATACTGAGGCTTAATTCTTCTGTCTGTATAAATTCTGGTGTTCCTTTATAAGAGAATAACTCAGCAGTTCATCTTTACAGGGAGGCAAATATAAATATTTCAAAACAAAGTTGTGTTAAAAGCCAGAACACTGGAAGAAAAATTATGATAAAATCTTGGAAATCCAGTTTAAAGAACTATGGTAAATGGTATTGATTTTTGCTTATTTCATGGTACCACTTAAACAGCTTAACTCAACTGGAGTCCTAGTGTATGTTTCCTGATAGTATTTAACAGGTATGTAGGCCAGACTAGAGTTGGACCGTTCTCTGATGACCTTCCTAGCTAAAACAACAGAGGGAATAGTTGCTGTTACACCCCTTGACATTCATGTGGAGTGCTGAGACACAGTGAGATTTATTGGTTTGTGCAAGGTCACACAGAAACACATACCTGGATTCAGAATTGAACTGCTGTCTTCCAGAAGTTCATTCCTACCCAGTACCTTAGACATGGACCTACCTTTACTGGAGATAAATAGCTTCTGGTTTTGGAAGAGAAATTTAAGATTTGCAATAGGTACAAGTATCGCCAATGTCTAGGTGACTGCTGTTGGATTGAGAGCATCACTTAATGAAAACACAACGCCAGAATTAGGTCCTCGGTGGCGTGACGTTAAAGCTGGTTGGTTTGCCTGTTGGGCTGTGCTAATGGACAGAAGTGTAGACAGAGATTTGTCTGCTCAGGAGACTATTACACATCCATAGGTTTAATGGAAAACATTATGTTGGATTTGTTCAGATCTCTCTATAGGAATGCCAGCAACTGCAGTTAAGTGGAACTCTATTGAAAGCATATGCAGAGTAAGCACTTTTTCCACAACCTAAACAAATGAAGCTCTTTCTGAGTGCACGTGTGTGTTGCTCTTACCAAGATCACAGCAATTTTAGTTTTGAGAGAAAGCATTAGAAAGAAGAGGCGAGCCCACAAAATTTCTCTTGAACTCAGCATGTCTATAAATATTTATTCTGAACTGTTGAACTAGAAATTTATAGCCACATCAATTTATGCTTAGTATTTCAGTGCTTTCAGGGTTTTCTTCTTTTAAACAGTTGTTGCTCAGCCCTTGATTTTTATTTTTGTTTTAAACACAGTAGTTTGTATATTATACTGTATGAGTTGTCTCTGCTAAACTGTTATTAAAAAATATATGTATGAAGCCTGGAAAGCTTATAGATTTTACAGATTGTTACAGGATGAAAACATCACTGACAGTTGATGTTTTGCAATAGGATTATGTATGGAAGTCTTTATTATTTAATGCATAGCAGTAAGTTGCAGGTAGCAGAATAAACAATGTAATGAGAAATGCTAAATGCTGTCTAATGTATTAATATTTTCACAATCCAACACTGTGTTTTGTACCTCTTTGTAATCACATCAGTTCTACTTTTTAATGAAATTTCAAATAAATGACATTTCATGCCCAGTGTGCTTGCCAGCCCTACCAAGTAGCATTAACAACAAAGCAGTACACATAACTGAAGAGAATTTTTATAACCTATTCAGAGCACTGCGTTTGCCAGCAGCATTCATCACTATCAGCAGACAGTCTTTAAATGAACATGCAACTGTGCAGTCAACTCAGCAACAAAGTCCAGTTTTAGTGTTTTCTGTGGCCACTGCCAGACTCTTAAATTGCAGGAAATAAATCTTGTCTGGCTGGAAATTGATAAAGTACGGTCATGTTCATTCAGAGTAAAGAGTTTTTGTTACCACTGTACGTTCCAGATGTGGATTGTTGACCTTAATTATGAATTTCACAGCTCCAGAAGTATTTTCCAGTAGCTTTGTGTTTTGTGCACAGTGCTTTTCTTTTTTTTTTTTTTTTTTTTTAATTAATTTTCCATAGTAGGTCATGAATACTCATGCTTGCTCATGTGAATTTGTAGAGATTCCTTTCCTGTTCATAGCATGTATTGATACTGAATTCCTACAAACAGTATCCCCAAGCAAGTAAGGTATGAAGCTCTCCTGGTCAGTGCTATAGCTCCTACAAGAAGATAGGGCCAATAGTATTCACTGATGTGTAAAATAAATTCACATCCTATTAAGACAGAAACTTCACGTTGGTAAGTAAAAAAAAAAAAAATCTTTCAGTCTTCCAGAAATAATATGCAATGGAAAAATTAGTTTTTTACAAGTGTTGTTACAGTGAATGATGATCATTCTTTCAAGAAAGGAAAGAAGCAGAGTGGATTGTCTTCTTTAAAAAGTGACTGCCAGTTCAAACCTCAAATATTATTGTTATGAGGGGATCATTGCTTTGAAAATAATTGACTGACACTGTTTAGTTTTGCTTTTTTCATGTGGTATTAGCAGAATTTTTTGACCTGATGATGTCCCAGTCTCAAGCTGTACCTCAGTGTCTTGATTCTATGATCAGTTCTGCAAGGTAAAACAGCTGAATGTTTACAGTTTTCCTTCTAAGTGGGAAATTACACACATTTTGCTAATGATAGAGCAAAATGTTGGTGTTAATTTCATCCTGTATTGTCAGGGGGCTTCCTAGTGCTTGTGCTTGGTCTCAACAATCTTTATCCACCTTTCTGAATTGTTACTGAATGGAGGATTCACAATCAAAAGTAAAAGTCTTTGTCAAGTGTTAAAAGGCAAACCTTTTGTGATGGGAAGAGGGGAGACAGTTTCCGATCAATTTATTTTTATTGTGTTAAACTGTTTTATGTTTCAACCTTTCTTCCAGTGCTGGGAAATAAAATTTATGAACTAAGTAGCAGCAAACACAGTAAATCAGGCTGTCTTGTTGAAGTGGAAATGAATGAACTGCTGTGCTCTGACACCTCTCGAAACTCTGGTCTGATTTTTTTCAAAATCTTGTTTTCTGTAGCAAAGATTGCTGCTGCTCTGAAATGAACACTGGTCCTATTAGGAAACTTTTGGCATGCTCCTAACCTCATTGCTACTGACTTAAAGCAACTGCTTCATTTAGTAATATTTGATAAACATCTTGATTGAGTCACCAAAGATGGGGAGGAGGAGAAGGACAGGGAAGGAGAGCACATTTTAGGGGCTTACTGGGCTATGTGGAACAATTAGCAAGTCTTATTTCCATTCAGCAGCCACAGTTGTTTCCCTTTGAACTCATTTACATTCTTATTGCATAATCCTAAATGACCCATAACCGTGCATATAGATCAGCTATTTCTGTGCATTTTTGGCATTGAGCTATTCATCACCTCATAAAATTTAACACTTTTTAAAAGGCTTTAACATCATTTGGTCAATGGGAAGAAAGCTTCCTCTTTGCCATTTGCCTTTTTTTTTTTTTTTTCTTTAAGGAGAGACTCGGAAGTGGAGAAAACTCTCATTAAAATTAATGAAAGTTTCACCCAAGAGAGGGCTGCAAAGTTTATCTTCCCTGTTTTGTTGGGAGCTCTTGTGCTTGCCCTCGCCTTTGAAATCTTTTTGGCCCACTCTACGGACACTTCTCTTCTGCAGAGCTGTATGGCAGTATTGAAGTTACTGGGAGCTGACAGAGTTATATCTTATGTTGCTCACATTCTCCTGTGGTGGTGAGTTAACATTCTGTTATTTGTAACACTGTTTTACATGCTTCTCATTTTGCTGCCAAGACTCCAGACCTATTCTGTCTGGATCCTCTTTGCTGTTACTCGATACTTTGTACTTTGACACCTGTATACAAATATATTAATATGATGTTGATGGCTTCAGTCATTATTCAGGGTAACAAGAGCAGCTGCCCTCCTGTGCTGCATCTTCAGTTCAGGCTTTGCATTGATTGCTGCAGTAGCAAATTTGTTGTAAAGGTGGAAATATGGTCAGATATTTGGTCTAACATTGCTAAATATGGAAAGCTAATTTCCTTTTAGTGTGAGTTTGGCAAAGTCTCTGAGCATCTCCGTGTCTCAGATCCTCAGCTGTGAAGTCAGAGTGACACTTTCCTGCATGACAGCTACAAATTTTGGAAGTGAAATTGCCTTCAGTTTGTACATAACTCTATCCTGCACACTCTTCCTTTGACAAAGTGTCAGAATTTCACCAATTTGCAGAGACCTTGTCATCTTTGTGTGCCAGTGTAACTCATGAAAAAACATGCAACAACTCTAAGGGAGTAGGAGGGAGGCAGGACAGTATCTGGGTGGCAATGTGGGAAATAGCCTGAGCTTTCTCCTAGACTTTATCCAAGGTTTATGGCATCTGAATGCTTTTGAATTACCAACCTCAACAAACTTTTTTAAAAAGGGGAAAAATTGGTAATGTCTAAATATAAATATAGACCTAAAGATGGACAGAGATTCAGTCTACTTATAATCTCATTTTAGGTTCAGAAAACTTTTATTTACAGAGGAAAAAAAAAAAAAAAAGGTCCAGGTGAGCTCTATGGGAGGTTTGCATAAAACTTTCCTCATGCACTTAATGGCTACAGGTCAGCTGGCTACGATGTGGGGAAAGTAAAAAGGCAGATGTTGCTGCTGGTTGAATGATTTATTAAAGCCCCATCAAAAAAATGCTGCCACTCAGAGACCGCAGCACCTGTGTGAAAATGCCCCCGTTGGTGTCACAGAGGTTTACTCACTTGCTGATTGACATTATAGCTACACAGAAATGTGTTTCCCTATACAGTGTGTTCCCCTCGTGTCCACTTTACTGGAAAGGGTGGCACCCACCTTGATAGTGTTCTGTCTTTCATCTGAATGATATTTCAGGTTATTTTGAGGCTGTCTTAAGACTCCTACAACAATGTTACTTTAAATGCAATAAATTTAAACTTATTATTTAAAGAAAATATAATCTAATTTACGAAAAGCACCTATGCATGTGATTAATTCTGAAAGACATAATTAAGGCTTAAGCATTTTCTTAAGACCTACATTAATTGTGGCTGCTGTTTGAACTTAGAAATTAAATTAACTCAAACACCCAGTCTGCCTGAAATTCCACTTGAGTCCTTCAGAAATAATTTAGGACTAATGGACTTGTAGATGTTACGGTACCAGAGAAAGCAATGCTTTATTCAAACAGCTATACTCTAGTGACTGAGCACAAAGCCTAATACTCTGTGCACCTCTGGGAAATCTCCACACTGAATTTTACAAAAAAATATGATTAAATGTATAAGATTGGAGAAGAAAATATCTGCAGCTGCTGTCTGCTTTTCAGTTAGCAGACCATGTCTTCCATGGATAGGTCATAAATTCTTCCCTGCTGGGAGCACCATAAATGCTCATTCCCCTGTAGAACTGTGTTAGTACATACAGTGTTCAGCACCTTTGCAATCTGCAAAAAGGAGTTGAATAGTGAGATAAAAAAATTTGCAGGTAATGCAGAACTACTTTGAAGAGTCAAAACTAAAACTCGTGGGGTGCCATCTGGAAAAGGATCTCATTCTGTTGAATTCCTGGACTATAAAACATCAAATGCCATTTGGCATTGATGAGTTCAAAGTAGAAAAATAAAATACACTTAGATCAATTTTTTGTTAGCTATTACTATTCAAAAGAGACATTTTGCCCTAAACAGTACTTTGACTAATCAGCTCAAGGTGGGAAAAATAGCAAACTCTGTTTAAAAAAAAAAATTGGAAAGAAAAAAAAACAACCCAATAATCTGCTGTGTCAATCTAGAAATCTGTGGGTTGCCACTTCTGGATACTACGTGCACTTTTGATCTGTCCTTATCTCAGGCTAGGAAAGAGACAGAAAATTTGACAAGGATTATGGGAGGTATTTCATAGCTCCTAGTAACAACCACAGGTTAAAAAAAAAAAAGGCTCCTCACCTTGAACAATACAAGAAGGCAAGGATTTGAAACAGGTTTATGCAATCATGAATGACATGGAAGTGAATAAAGAGTGTTTATTTGCTATTTTCCAAAATGTAAAAAATAGGAAGCCACAGTAGAATGTCATATAAGAAGGTTAAAGCAGTCTGGGAGGCCTGCCCAAGCCTGCCCTAATGATGTACTAAGGTACTGCATTTGCTCAGGCTTGTACACTCTAAACTAACACTATACGCATGAAGTAAATCTGGGTTTGTGACCATCTCATAACTTGACATTTTCAGATGGAAAATCCAAACTATTTCTGTGATTTCTGTAAAGCTTCACAGAAATGTAAGGTCCAAAGTGTTCTCCTAACAAAGCAGTATGCTGGTTTTTGTGAATTCTCCAGTGCATTACTGTTTCGGGGACCTTTCCTTTCTTGTAACATCTATTGCCCATGACCATGATAATGGCTGTGTTTGTCTATGCATTTTCTGTGTGCATGTTTCTTTCTGCATTTTAAGATGAAAGTTTTGTCCTTGGGTACCTGAATTCCTGCTTAGACAATTAGGAATTGTGAAGTGTGAAAGTAGTTCACTAGACCTGGTTATGTGTTTCTTCTAGATTAAGTAGTGTGTGTGTAATGCCAGCATTGGTTTATGATCTAAACTGAAAGCATGCTTCCAGCCAAATGGAGCATTGCAGACTTAGTGAAGTAAGATCTAATGAGTTATCATCAAAGAATTTTGTATGTGATAAACTTTTGTCTATTTGCTACAGAATTCTAGACTATCAGTACTGGTGTTCAGGGAGGGAATAAGCACAGAAGCATGGCAGAAAATTTTTCTTCCACGTGTTCAAATAATTCCACACTTTGTAGGATGAATGGACCTTTTGCCAAGATGCTGCAGAAACCCTTGCACATTGCCAAACAGCAAAGTGAAACTCTATGAAATGATCTCTCATGTGAAAATTTAGAGAATCCTTTAACTCTTTGCTTTCCCCTAGCTTCTGGCTCACCTTAATTCTGTAATTGTGTCTTGTGGTCTACAGATCCAGGATCCATAATCTGAACTCAGCCTGTGTAGGTTTATGATATTGTGGGGATTTTAGTGGACTTTTGAAAATAAAGTATGCTATTTTTCATTCATGTCCCTGGGTACAGCAGTCAAAATGAGCCAGGGGTGCTCAGCACTCACTATCATGTTTTAAGTGAAACTACACATTACTCAGCATCTTCAGAAACCGGGCCACAGGTTTTAATGTGGGAGTAGGAAGAGGTAAACTTCATATGGCACACTAACAGCTGCATTGAAATAATAATTTTAAAGGGACAGCTTTGAATATATAGGAAGGAAATGAGAAGTCTCTTTTTACCTTCTGAGTCTCTTTACCCTTGTATTGAATTCTGTGAATTGCATCTCCAGGTATTTCTTCTGTATCTCTCATCAGGGCAAATGGGACAATGACAAATCTTGCAGCCTTTCTATCTTAGTGCTGTGGCATATGATCTTTCTACTTGAGACTAAAAGAATGTGAGTTTTCCTTCACTCATGATGTTAACATTAGCAATGTCAAGGAGTTCAATTCAGCAAAGGTTTTCTTTTCATCTCCACAAATGAGAATCAAGCAAAATGTTTTTGGTTTGAAACTTCTATAGGTAAAACATTGAGAAGGAGCTTAACATGCGTGGTCTGAGATTGCCTAAGAACAGAATGCAGTGATTGCCAGGGATGAGTGCCTGAAGAATGAGTTGTAGCATTTGGTGGTGCTTTGCAGATGTTTGATTCTGCTTTCTACTTTTGATCCTTTTTTTAAAAAAAAGATTATTGCTAGTTTTGGCTAGGGTTTTTTTGTATTTTCCTTGGGTTTTTTTTTCAAGACAATGGTCTGTTTGAAGGCCTGTGTTGTCATTTTTTTCTCCCTACTCTGCACCATTTGGGAGAAGAAAGAGATAATTGCACACACCAGTTGTGAAGACTTACATCTTCAGAATTGTGTTCCAGTTAAGGTTACTCCCAAAGAACTAATTTATGAGGACTGTGTGCATGTGGAACAAGAAACCTAAACACCAGATGTAGTATACCAGAGTTCAGCACTTAAACAAAAACATACCCAAGGTTTGCAGAAAGACCATTATTGTTTCTTGTACGTACAATAGGTAATACTTTGAAGTGAGCTATGTTTAGTCCTGGTATGCATTCCATTTTTGCTTTAAAAGAGGCAATTGTAGATTCTAGACTGCTCCATAGAAGAGGTAGGTTATTTGCTTTGTTTGCAAGGTCATAGCTAAGTCTCCAAATATTTAACATTTTCATGTTTAACCTTGCCAGGCAAGTTCTCTGTTTTAGAAGCAAGCTTTTAAAATGAATAAACTCTTCTTGAGATATGGTTTGTGTGTGTTTAAAGTCTTAGAAGGAGCTTAACACTGTATCATGTCCACTTTCCTTTATCAAGAACATCTGCTGTTCGTTTGTTAAAGCAAACTGCAGCTTGAGCCTAACAGAAGCTTTGTTACATGACTTACAAAAGAGCTGTACTGGACAGAACTAGTATTTCCCACCTGCACTAACCAAAAAAATTAAATTAAAATACCACCTGTTAGGTGGGATTGTATTTGTGATGTTTATGTTGTAGTCTCCACAGTTTTGTAGTACTTTTTTCCTAAGACTGACATTAAGAGTTCCCATTAGTGTGAACTATTACAACAAGTGGTTTTGCTTGTCAGAGATCGCAGCTCCGTCCATGTGGACAGAGCATGCGTTATAGTGTATCCAGTTCTCAGCATCCTCTGCTATGTTTGCTCTCAAGTACTTCATTCCCCTCACAAGTCTTTTGGTCAAGGTCCAGATCCAAAACCCCTTGGCTCTTGAATCAAGGAAGACAGAGGACACTGGCTAGAGCCTGATGACTATGCAAAACACCTCTTTTTTTGTAGGACCTAGGATGATCCACATCCGCAGAACAGCTGTTACTGTCTGGATTGAATCTCTTGGGGCTGCATGAGAGCCTTCAACTGTATGACCTTCAGATGAGCCCATCTAATGCATAACTTGCAATAAAGTGAATAATATTCCATTTTTGCTGATACCTAGACATTGGAAGAAGATGTACACTATACAGTCTCTACTGCATTTCAAGTGTAAGTGCTATACATTTGCCTATATCTTCACTTCTTTGAGTAGAATTACACATAAAATTTGTCATGCTACTTAACTGCATTTCTTCTGCTGCTTTCTTGATACAATTTGATGGATCAATACTCAAAGGATTTTGCAAAG
Organism: Antrostomus carolinensis; assembly: GCF_000700745.2. Classification (NCBI taxonomy): domain Eukaryota; kingdom Metazoa; phylum Chordata; class Aves; order Caprimulgiformes; family Caprimulgidae; genus Antrostomus; species Antrostomus carolinensis. Next base: position 15,986 of record NW_010312687.1, read on the forward strand.
CCGAAGTTCCTGCTAGCCGAAGTTTCTTCTTTTTTTTGTATGTCAGGCTTTTGTTTGCAGGCAGCAGAATAAAGGTCAAAGTTTGTCAGATACTTTCAATGGTTTGCCACATCTCCCTTGATGTCTCCTCCTGGTGTGACTTAAAGATCTGCCCAAAGCATACACTTTTGAGCTCAATCATCTGGCGGCTATAGCTGAAGCTGTCCTCTTTTTATCCTTTTGCAACTTCTGATCTCTGTGGCCTTTTCTGAGATGTAGTTCCCAGACATGACTGGTTTCTGGTTGAAGGTGGGCATGGAACAGAGGGTAGGCTACAATCCCTTCTCAAAAAGTTACCTCACTCTCTGGCATTCCTTAATGTTAAGATAGGCAGGCAGCCAAATAAGCAAAACACCTGCTGTTCTTCTAAAGAAGGTCACTGCTGTCAGACATCATCTACCAACCCACTGGCCAATTTCTCTTACAAGTCTATTGCTTGTCCTATCCACTGTGGATGTGGGAAACGGTTTATTCTCTTCTGCTTTGCAGGTACCTTTATACATTTCTCATTACTGCCATTCTTCCTGTAAGACTTGTTACCCAGGGCATGCAAACTTTGTTTTCATGTTGTTTTAATGCTTTCAGACACTGCAGTCTAGCTATAAATGTGCTAACTACGCTACTAACTATCAGTGTTTTTAATAAATTATTTCTCTGTGTTGCAATGAATGAGATACAGGCTAAGAGCAAAACTTTTAATAGCCTCAAGGGCTGCATATCCCTAAAAGTCTCAAGACAAGTGGAAAAGTCTATTTTTGCATAACCCTTTATCAGTGCACACATTAGTTTAAACAACAAAAACTTCCATACATTTTCTCTAAGAAATATATATGTATATTTTTCCATCTCAAACATAAATGCTCAGTTATGGTATCAAGTTCTTCTGACTGGGAAGCAGGTGTCAAAAAGCAGTGTCACTTAACTGCAGGAGCAGCAAACCTGCTTATTTTAGGATGTTAAATACTATCTACTATACCCTGTTATTCTTTAACAGCCGACAAAGGGGACAACCTTCCTCAAAAAGCAGCATGGTATGCAAATTGGGTTGAAAGTTGAAAGCTACATCTTAAATAGTGTGTGAAGTATAAAAAATTAAATATAGAATATTTCTGGTTTTCAGAGTTAAATTAAGAATGAATTTTCTTTAGATTGATTGAACCACCTTAGTGCAACTGATCCTTTTATTCAATAATTGAATACTTTACATACATAGGTCTTAATTCTGGATTTTGTGGAATTAAAGGCAAAGTTAGTCTACAGAAAAAGCAGCACAACTGAATGCTAATGGAGTCTGGATGTTTTAAAATTCTGACTTCATGGGAGAAGGATTGTCTCTTGAGAATAATTCTGGTCATTAGTGGAACTTGTATTGCAGCATATGAAATCATCACTATGAGAGGAGTTATTTTGGATAGCAACTTCATAACAGTTGTATCATTGCCAGTCTTAGTACAACTTTTGATGTGTCTGTCTGTATATGACATAATCTGGGGGGATTTTGCAAACCAAGACGTCCTTTTGATAGCTGTTTCCTTCCTGATCTCATTGCTTGTGTGTTGATGTGACCTTGAGCAGCAACATGGGACATTTATCTAGTCCTTAAGGCCAAGCCCTGACACCTCAGCCAGTATAACAAACATAATGCTAGAATATCTTATGTGATGTTTGCCATCATTTCCAATAGTCCTAAAGTGCTACTGTCAAAGTGAGCAACGCTCAGTAATGGTACATACCCCATCAGTGTTTCACAGCTACAGTCACTCATGGCTGACTCTTTTTGGGTGCTGTGGGTTTGTGTTCATTGTTAAACTCACTGGAGCCAGCAGCAGTTATTACAAAGCAGGATATGACTTTGAAGTTAAAGGCATGAGACAAAGGAGTGCATCTCATTGCCCTAAACTGCTACTGCAACTGTGACACATTTAAGTAGGCAAACCTATGTTGTTGGTTTTTTAAAAGGGTATATAAACAACTCTTTTATGGAGCACAGATATAGGCCAATTAGAAAATCTTTCCTGTGTTTTCAAACAAGAGAAAGGGTCACTGAATATATTTGGCATTGGCGCTCACTGAATGCTTTAGGTTTGTGACAGTGGGGACTAGTTTGTAGCAGCACATTTTTTAATAATACTATCCTTTAGCGTACAGCTTCAATAGATTTGTTTTATCTTTCCTCCTTATATCTTTTCTTTGGCAACCTGATGCCATCCCTTTTCAATAGAATTCCTCCAGACTTGGATGCAGAGCTGGATCTTAACTCGGGAAGTTTCACAGGCAGCAGGTTCTCTCTCAGCTCTTTCCACTTGCTGTACTGATGCACGGAGCAGAGGGCCTGTTTTACCTTAGCAGACTTTTCCAGGAAGACTCTTAAGCAGTTGATGGGTCCAAACAAAAACTCGAAACTCATGTTGGTGCTAATGCAATGGTTATTTGCTGCTTGCTGGCAATTTTTCCCTTGTTAGTGTTGTAGAGCAGGTAAAGAAAAGCTGTAGCCTCACTGGGACTGGCAACACTCACACAAGCCAAGCTGTAAATAAGGGCTATAGTCTTCTGCTGCTGGGCATTAAATAAGCAGATAAATTTCCCTTTGCTGTGGATTTATTCAAGGCAGATGTTTTTAGTGAGCTCTGGAAAGGTTAGGGAGGAATATAAAACCTGCTGCAGTTCTGGAATTGATCCATTAGGATCAAAACCTGGTAACCAGTGATTCGTTTAAGGGTCCCTGACACTTTTATGGCAAGACTATGTATTTCAGAGAGGGCTGGCTCAGTTTGAAACACATTCCAAACCCCAACCTGAAATAAATCCTTGCAACAGAGCAATTCTGTAAACTTCTGCTTTCCCATCATTGCATTTTTGACAATTAAAAAAAAAAAAAAAAAGAAAAAAGTAAAGAGTTTGAGAAGGGAATGACTCGACCTTTTGGAAGGAAATGGCATGCTGATCGCCTGTGTTTGTAATTTTCTGTGTGGCATTTTCTCAGTGTAGAGGTGTGGATGAACAAAATAATATAGACATAGCAAGCATAAAATAAACACACGTGGAAGAAATGGAAAAATACTTAATGTAGGCTCAGCAATGTGATACTGGAAGGGCATATATAATGGTCTACCAGTGCTTGAAGGATCAAGTAAAAATGGCCTTGTGTGGTCCAAGAGGGTCTTACGAATATGATAAAACAAAAAGAAAAATGGAAAAATGTTGCTTCAACCCCACTTTTTCCCTGGGATAAGCGATGGAAGGTTTATGCCTGGGAGCTTTGAAGCTAGATTGAACAATACATAGAAGAAAACACCAGAAGGAATGATTATGAACTGGAAAAAATAGTAAATGTATTAGGTGACATATAATTGATGACTGTATTCACAGGCCAGAATTTCAGCAGCTGTAAACAGATGTTGCTAGACTAATGTTAGTCAAGAGATTGTGATGTATTACACTGAAAGGTTGGTTCTTTCTTCACACCAATTCAAGTGCTACTTTGTCATTTTACTGGATTGTATTACTTGAAATAGCAGTTTCAAAGCCTTTTTGCCTCAAAAATTTCAAATTCAAGGAAATGTTAATATCCAGTGCAGCAAAGATGAAAGGTAGAAACTTAATTCTAATGTACTCTCTAGCTTTGGGTAAGTCACTTAATCTCTCTTGGTTTCTTAATCTAAAATGAAAAGATAGGTAGGAGAGCTTTGATGAGTTAATAGTAAGAAACAGTTCTTTGGTACAAGTCACTTTCTGTACCAGTGAGCACCTTATGAGCTAACAAGAGTTACACTACTGTAAAAATCTCATATTGATGCTTCACAACTCCCTTTTTCTGAAAATGAGATGTGCTGAGAAAGAGATTCCTGGGAGCCTGCCCTCTGAGTAAGCACTAAACCAATATGCTGGAGTAGTATTAGGGGGCATGGTTGAGTGGGAGCTGCTGTTTTTCAGAACACACAGGAAAGAAAAGGCATGGCTGCAAAGAGCTTTAGAAAGATGCTGTAGTATTTTTAGGCAGAAATCAACTCCCCATTGTGCAGGATCCCACAATGTATTCTTTATAGAACATGGCTCTTAATTAGGTAAAGATAGACTCAGAAAGAACTTCAGAAGTTTGTCACAGAAGTGGAAAGTTTATCCAGTTTATTCAGCATATTCATGCCCTTGGCAAACATTAATGTCCTCTATACATATACTGAGCAGTGGTAGGAAGAAGAGGTCGCTACATCACTGGCAAAATTAATGTGTCTGAACTAATACCCAAGGAATTAAAGGAAAAATAAAATTTTCTGACAGCTGAAAGTTAAGCTCTAACAGATGAAAAACCCAGCTAGAGTGAGGTGGGTCTGGATTAAAAATTCAAGGTTTTGAAAAAAGAGAATCTCAAAATGGGTAAGGTTGGTTGGCTAAGGATTGTAATTCAGAATGTAAGTGCTGTGCAGTCAGAAGAAAGCAGAGCTGAAATGCAGATTGGAAACTGAGAGGAGAATGCTAGGAGGAATTTGTGCAAGCCACAACCTAGCCTTCTTCAAATCAAGACAGATCATCAATATTTTGCCCACCTGGAGGTTGAAGGGACTTCCTGTGCAGCTGCCAAGATTTGATAACTTAGCTCAAAATGCAACATTGCTCCTTTCCCAGGGAGCAAACACAGCCACAACTATTATTTATCCCAGCTCATCTCTATCCACTCAGTTACTGCATGACATGTAGGCAAAGGATCGAAGAGTTGGAAGATGGAGAGCTAACATATCAGAGTGGGGGAATAGGAAAGAAGGGGGAAATACTGTAATCAGGAGTTTTTGTGATGACTGGGGTAGTGTGCTAACATTAACACATACTAAAGCAACCTTCAAAGAGGATGGCATCTCTCATAAAGCAGAGGAAGAACCTTTGCCTGAGGAGTTAATTCTTTGGTGCCAACTGGTGTGTGTCTGCTTTTCCCATTCTTTAATGAAGACGCAGATCCTTAGCAGCTTTCAACAGCTCAGTTGAAACTGATAACTCCATTCTCAGTTATACCAACTGAGAATCGCCTGCAAATCTGAAGGTATCAACAATACCAGAGCAGGCAAGGGTATATTAACATGGTTGCCATTTAATGAGTACAAGATTGGTTCATTTTGTTGAAAACTGTTCTTTGGGCTACCAGTATATCACAAAGCTCTTTAAGCTTTGAGCAGTGTGTTTGTGTGAATACGTCTGGGTCTTTATAGTCCCCCTGCCACCATAACATGAGAATGACCCTTAATGACACTTTTTCAAATTGCAACTCCTTATCTTCTGCTTTTAAAGAGCAAGACTAAATTTGGTATGTATCTGCTTTTTTGCCTGTATAGTGTCAGGAGCTACTATATCTCAGCACATTTGAAAACTGGATGGCTCCATACAGATTTACAGTATAAACCTAATCCTTGGCAACCATGCTAGAAATTTTAGGTCTAGATACCTTGTAATCTTGCAGGCTTAGAGGTACAGTAGCACTACTGCCCTTGAGTCTCTGAAGGTGTCACGATTCTTCGTTGGCACCGTCACTGTGCTTCTGTAGGTAAACCATTCTAGTGGGAATTTTTTCTGTGTAGTTATCTATCTGCCTGTCTAGTCTTATGGATTTAACAGTTTGACTTATCCAAGTATTTTTTTTTTAAATTTCATTATGTTCTGCCATTTGGCTTGCAAAGAGTATGTGTTTAACAGCTCCTATGTCAAGAACTTTCCACTGCATTGCTAAATGTCCAACATTTCTTCCTAATACCATCATCTGTTGTGTTTGCCTTCTTTCTCCACTCTCTCTCACATCTTTCCAGGTCAGAGGCTACCCTGAGCCTCAGATCACATGGTACAGAAATGGGCATCCTGTTCCAGAGGGAGACCATTATGTTGTGGACCGCAGCATTCGGGGGATATTCAGCTTGGTGATCAAAAGTGTAGAGGAAGGTGATGGTGGCAAATATACCTGCGAGGCTGCAAATGATGGCGGGGTTCGTCAAGTGACTGTGGAACTGACAGTGGAAGGTAAGAGGGTACACACTGTTGTTGCAACGATTATAGTGTTTAATAAACGAACAAGCTGTGTTAAGCTGTCTGGTTGAAATCACAACTGTACACACGTGCTCTCTCACTGGTGCAAGAGTAGGATCCATTAACTTACATTTCACAATTTAAGACATTTTGCAGGGAACTACATGTCTATAGATAGGTAAAGGGTGCGATCGGTTTCAGATGTGTATGGTGATGCTCAAGTAACAAAAGACCCAGCTTTAAAGACTTTGCTATACACTTTATAATTTTCATGGAAGTCAGCACTGGGGACAGAAACAAAGGCCTGGAAAGTTAGCATTTTCTCTCAGGCAGTAAAAACTGTGACAATCGTGGCTGCTTCACAGCCTGTCAGATAGGCACACTGAGGCAATGGGTTTCTGGATTCTCTGTGCCTGCTTCCATTTGCTGGGCTGAACGCCTGGTTGTAATTGCATGCTTAATGTCACACGGGAAACAGCCAAGATCAAACCGAGGAATTTTTAAGAGAACATCTGCATATTAGTTGCAAACTGCCAAATTTAAAATGTAAAGAGTGACACAAAGCCAGGGAAGGATGGAAATGAATTTTACTGCTTGTCTCTTTACAGTTTGGTCTGTTAAATATCAAAGCTCCTCAGATCTCAACTTTGTGTTGAATTCTTGAAGCAAAGCAAAAATCTGCAGCAGTCCTGAAACAATCAGCGTTTGGGTTTATTCAGAGTCAAAATCTCTAACAGATATCCTTAGAGTTCACACCAAAATACACATGGATCTGGTATGATTGTTACTGCCTTCTGTTGTAAAAATTATGCAAAATCTTTTTTTCCCCTAGTTTTAAGTTGTGACAACTTTTATGAGCAACAGCTTGCATGGAGGTGGAGGATTTTTTAAAGTTGTTTTTCTATCAGTTTTTCTGAACTGGGCTTTGCTGCAGCTTAAAAGCAACTTCATGGCAGTACCCAATGACTTAATTTCTCAGAGTTTAAGAATTACATGCTCTTTATTCTAAAAATCCTTCTATGCATCAAGATAGCAAAATGCAGATTCTTTGTATTCTCAGCAAAGATATCTACGTGGGGCTGGCTGCTATTTGAAAAAATGAGTGACTGAAACACAATCTCGTCTTTGGATCCCGCGTGGCTGTCCTGTTTGACAGCAATGTATATTCTTATAAGGCTGTAGAACAAATTATTTTTCACAGCCATCAGAGCTGTTGGTTTCATGCTGCCAGTCTGGGCTAGCCCAGGTCACTGCCCTTTCTTGGTGTGCCACAGCTCCCAGGAATGAATGCTGTGTGCAGTAGATGGCGCTGGGCTTACACGACTTCTTACCCATCTCCCTTTTGCTCACACCAGCAAGCACGATCAACTGCTGTGCTTCAAAAAGAGTCGTTTTACAGAAAAGGTAGTCTGGGCTAGCACAGGACTAAAGAAAAAAAACAAGTAAAGTAAGACTTCTTTGAGAGTCCAAAACCCTTTTTTGTTATCTTAATTTGAATTACTGCTGCACTGTAGAAATTAGACACAGTGTTTCATTCACTTGCTTAGAAATATTTTTGCATGAATAACCTTCAGTGCTGTTACTGCTGAGGCCAGGGCTTAGATGGTAACTCTGCTAAAACTTGGTTTTGAAATTGGAGAGCCTAATTTTGGACTACAGATGACATAATCTTATACTGCAGGTATTGCATTCCTCCTTTTTGTTTGAAACCTGAAGAAATGCATATTTTACATGGTCTTTAGTATCTGTAATTCCTAATGGTCTTGACAAAATTTCTGACTTCCTGTCTTTCTGTCCTATACTTACAGGAAACTCATTGAAGAAATACAGCCTGCCATCCAATGCCAAAACCCCTGGGTAAGAAGTCCACTGGTTTTGATATTGTTTAACAGGCACCTAAATATATTTTGATAGGAAAACAAGTAAAATGACTCTCTCTAAAGAACAACCACTTCTCTTTATTTTAAGTGCTTCTTGAGTTTTTTTCTTTAGCTCTGATTCACTTTGAGGGCTGGTCAAAGAGGGTTGGATTCTTGTCCAGTTCTCAGTAATTCCTCACTGGAAACTTATCCCCAAGCTCCTTACCTGTGCAAGAATCAGGAATAATGGAGGAAAACAAAGCCTGGTGATTAATTACACCATTTTGCACAGCATTGCGTTGAAATATAGTAACTTGATTTCTCGTGATTTCTCACACTTGTGCGATGGGGATCACACGAATGTCTGGGCTCTCAGAGGCAGGGCAGTGCCAGCTACAGTAACATCTGAAAACAAATTACTTCTATTTGTGAACTCCAATGCTTGAAGTCCAAACCTCCATTTATCCCAAGCAGAATAGCTACCATGAGAGGTGCTGTGTTAGTTAAAATGGTTGAGGCTGTCAGGGAGACATAAGTAGCTCGATACAGTTACTGCTCCTTCATACTGACAGGAATTAATCTGGCTGAAAACAGAACATTCTGCTGGTATCTGCAATATTGCACCCTCCTCTGCTGCAGTATTGCACCCTCTTGTCTCTGCTCTCTGATATTCAGAAATCCTTCCCCACGTCTTCCGTGGCCTGACAGTCTCCTTATAAAGCCAGAGCAAATACTGCTTTCAGAGTCAGTAATGAAAGCAACTGAAATCAGCATTCTCTTACATATAATTTAGGTATTTCCAAGAAACACAGTGGGTAAACTGTAGTCCAGAAGAAAGTTGTTCCAGTTTGGAGTAACTGTTAGCAAGAATGGGTTGGTGGAATCATCTACACTGGCACACAGAAAAGCCGCCTTGCTGTCATGTGCTTTCTGCACTTCAGTAAGCATTTACAATTAAGTGAATTCCACAGTTTCAAGAGCCCCAGGCCTAATTCTTCTAACAAACAGCTGAATTCATTTCTTTATAAGCAGCTTGAATTTAAGCAGACTTATTTCTGATTTATATCCCTGGGACTGAGTTTCTCTGGATGTAAACAAAAATTCATGTTTCCAATTATGTTAGTAATCAGAATACAAATAGTTAAAACTGAAAATTTTAATTTCATTATTTATATTAAAATTGTTTATGTATGTTTGGAATTTTAAAATTAACTGAAACAGTGAAAAAAACAAATGAAACTGAGTAAAAAGGAAGGCTTTTACATGATAATGTCTGTATTGCAAATGTGCTACAGAAATACACACATACTAAATAATCAAAGCAGGAAAGGACAGTTGAGGTAGTTGTTAGGTTTTGTTACACATTCAGACTTTCCAAAGCACTCTCCTAGTCCATTGCATTGCATGGAATTAGAGTGATTGCCTTCATTTTTAATTCTCATGTGTTTTGCTCCTATTCAGTATTAATAATTGTATGGCATGGAAAGTTCATGCCTTCCATAAACAAGAAAGAGGAAAAAGAAAACAAAACATGCATTTCTGTTTGTGTATATCTAGGAAACAGCCATAAAACTGCAGGCTAGCAAGCAGTTGATTTTCTTTTAATGCATTAGTATATGTGTATAGATAAATAAATATAGAATCATCATGTAAAGATGGTCACTAAAAGACTTCTTTAATACACATTTATGCTCTTCTTTAGTGGTAGCATGAGGAAGATGACATTAAAAGCTATGAGATATTTAATTATATGTTGAAGTGTTTTCCATTTTAGCATATTACAGGCATTCTTCTCTCCCAAGACTTTTTGCTGGTCCTCTTGTCCATGTAAATCTTTTCATTATGGTATCATCTCTTGCTTAGAAATCTCAAGCAGCCTATATGGCAACCATTGTGTCTGGACAGCACCTTGGACTAAAGCGACATGGTCTCTGTTAGTATCTGACAACTGGTAGAAATGGTGAGGTATTGACACATCTTACTTGCATGTGGTAAAAGGCCATCTGGAAAAGAAGGCCTTGAAAATGGTTCAGTTTGCTTGAAATTAAAGATTAAGGAATTAAAAAAAAAAAAAAAGAAAGAAAGAAATCACCATCTACCTCTTGCGAATGTGTGTCTTTGTTGTACCAGGACTTCAGAGCAAAGAGTATGAGTGTTCCATTTGACATTAGCAGACCTGAAGTTGCACCTTTTTTTTTTTTTTTCCTTGTTAGAATACTGCTTGATATTGTATGTTTTATGTGTAGTTATGTGTAACTGAGAGTTTTGGTTTGCAGTCACTGATGTCACTCTAGTTTCATTCCACATGTTTCCCAGCTGTGCCATCCATGTAAGTAGAGTTGGGCATTTACACTTTACAAACATTCACCCAGGATGGGTGTACTTTGGTTTTGTGCCCTTTTCAGGTTTACTTTGTAAATGTTGTAACAAATGAGATTCCAAACAGAAGCCTTCCCCAAACCAAAAATCTTCACCAGGACATGTCAGGAATGTTGCAAAAAGAAGTTGTTGATTCATAAATCAGAAGTTGCTATGTCATTGCACTCAATGTCAAAACAAATCACATGATAAAAAACTGTGAAAAGTGAACAAGTATGGACAAAGAATCTGTTAGGAAGCAATTAAGAAAGAGAAAACAGGAAAAAACTAAATGCATGCAGTATTTCCTATCATTTGGTTTGCCCAGCTCTGCTTATAAGCAACAGAAATTGTCCCAAATGTGTGAGTTATGTGTATGCTGGATGAGGGTGTGTAGCATCATACTATTCAGTTGCATGAGAAGTCGAGAGCAGTCACCACCAGCATTTCCTTTCCTTCCATTGGCCAAAAAAAATATTGTGTAACTACAGTCGTGTTTGCCACCAATTATATATCCTTATTGACAGACCACTGGTCTAAAATGCTTCCTGAAGTGTGCTCTAACCACAGGTTCCAGTTCTTCTGTAAAACCAGGATGTCAATTGTCTTTCCAGGGGAAGACTTGCGGTTCCAGCTGTGGAGCATAGGCCAAGCATCTGGGGAGAGAGTCCGCCCAAATTTGCTACAAAACCCAATAGAGTTGTTGTGCGTGAAGGCCAAACAGGGAAATTCTCGTGTAAAATAACAGGACGACCTCAGCCTCAAGTAACTTGGTTTAAGGTATGATTTCCTTAAATCATACCATTTTCCTTTCCAATAAATTAATGTTTTCTTTTTCTTTTGAAATTTTGTGACTTGGAAGGGTGAGACGCATTTGCCACTGCAAATTATTATGGCGAGAATTTATATACCATGTGAGCCATATTCTTCCTCACTTTCATGCTGAATAAACTCACCAGAGATCATAGTGTCCCTTCTCAGAATTAACTTCTCCCTTATCTATCTCATTATTGAAAATATTTGTATTAAAAAAAAAAAAAAAATCACCTGAAAGGGCCAAACAAGATCTAGGTTCCATTATAAAAATGGCAAGTATGGGATATACTCACCCAAAGACCTTTCTAACTAGATAAGAGAAATAGACAAAGGATGGTAAATGTGAATATTATCATAATCTGTTTTATAAACAAGTTCTGCAGGGATTTAATGCTTTGACTGTTGTTACAGAGAAGTCTCTGACAGCTGTGAAAATTAAAGCTGTGTTTCCCAAGTTCCATGTCAGTGTCTCAGTTGTAAACTGCCTTTTCTGTATCACTCACACTGGGTCTTACCTGTATATTAGAATGAAGATGATGTTTGCAAATAAATGAAATTGAATTGAAAAGAAAATTAACCATTTAGGAATTAACAAATATGATTGGGTTTTGGCACGCACAATTGTTTTTTGCAAATTAAATTTTAAAAGTCCAAGGCAGATGAACAATAGTTCAACTGTTTCAGTCTGACCTCTGCTAAAACAGTGGTAGCAAAAAAAAGTATCTGAGATAAAATATAGGAGACCTGAGTTGTCAACTTCAGGTCTTAATTAAAATTGGGAATTGTGAGCATCTGTCATTTACAAAAAAGCTTTATAAATGAGTAATATTTAAACTTCATAAGACTATAAAAAAAGCATTGAAGACTTAAATCCTAGTGCTCCCTTTGGACATACACAAGATCTCCAACCACCTTTTTTTGTTAGTAAGGAGGGAACTTTCAGGTGGTAATTAAATATTACCCTGATTAGGTCATTTTTACTGAAATTATTAATATTTTAGAGAGTTACAAATATATGACTGCTCTGTCGGCATCCTGCTCCCCTTCAGCCTTCAACAGATAGATGTCTTACGTATAGTTAAAAAAAAAAAGCTTTTCACAGAGCTTTTATTTTCTTCTGCTGTCTGCAGGTTTTCTGGGGGGAAAGGGAAAGAAACCACAAAAAACCCCAGAAAGTTGCTCGTAGAGCGGAGAAATGCTTCCAAGTCATTATCTGTTTTATTCCTTGTTGTCTGTAATACATCTCAGAAAAAAAAAATAGCAGCCTCTTGCTCACTGAGACATCTCTTTCAGTTGGCAGCTCCATCTAGAGTCTGCTTCTCCCTCCAGCTGCTGCCAGTTCTCCTGGGCCTGCTGGCTCTCTAGGCGGTTTGCAGTGCAGCTGCTCCACAACAGCCTCCTTCCAGTCCCATCAGACTCACTCAGGTTTTCCAGCCATGAAACTCAGTGCAAATCAGGATTTGTCATTCAGTTCTCTTTGTTCAGGGCTGTGTAGTAAACACCAAGTAGGATTTAGAAGTTCAGCAGCTTGTATCTACACTTTGGTACTTCTTCATACATGCTTTGCACTTCATTAGAGGTTATATTATGTATTTTGTTATTGATTGTCAGCTTCTATAATGTCTTATTCTATAATCTGGCATTCATTGTCTTTTCAAATGAATTAAGTATGAAAAGTTCTTGTTATTAGCAGCTCCAAACATATTTCAATACTTGTAGGTCTGCATATAATATTTTGTGAAATACCACAGGTGTGTTGTTCAGAGGTTCAGTAGTCATACCATTCTGGCTTGCAGACACCCAGTCCACTCTCCTGAACTTATCCTCAATCCATTATTTTTGGGCTTTCATTTTTCAGGGATGACAGTGTCTGAAAACACTGTAATGTTTCCCAAATGTTTACTGACCAAAGTCCTGCAAATCGTAGATTTGTACGCTTTCCCTTCCTAAATTTAAGATAGGAAAAGCTAAGGTGCCTAATAGCAATAAATTCCTCTTTAATGGCTGGTGCTGAAGCAGAAGCGCTGATTTGCTCACAAATAAGATGTTGGTCAATTATTTTGTAGAATTTAAAGGCAAAAATTGTGGTTCTGACCATCTAATCTATGTAAAACAGAGAGCATAGAACTTCCTGCATTTCTTCCTGCCTCAAAGCCATAACTTTTGATTCAGCTCCAGTGTAGCACTGCAAAGGAGTTGTGTTGCACCAATGCCTCTCTTAATATATGTCTAGTGCCTTCTGCCACCCCCACCTGGCCACTGATGGCATCCTCTTACTCAGAGTTTTTTCCAGTTCCTGAAGTGATACAGCATAAAGTGATACATTAGGTTGTGGAGTCTCCTTCTCTGGAGACTTTCAAGACCCGCCTGGACACCTTCCTGTGTGATCTCATCTAGGTGTTCCTGCTCCGGCAGGGGGATTGGACTGGATGCTCTTTTGAGGTCCCTTCCAATCCCTAAGGTTCTGTGATTCTGTAATAAAGGAACTATTGAGGGATAAAGAACTACTCCCCAAGTTGGAAGTTTTTGCTTAAAAGTCTGATGTTTGACTTCCTGGAACAAGCATGAACTGAAAAGTGCTTTGAGCCTACATAAAATGAAAAGAAGTTTTTCTAGGAATATGGATATAGTAAATAATGAAAAGCCAAAACCAAACTGAGATGAGTGGGTGGCAAAACAAAGGGAAAATTAACCTCCTACATATACGAGTTATAGCACTTTTGGACACTGTTTTGTTTTGTTTTGTTGTTTATACCATCTGAGTATTATTCATAGAAGGAATTTGGCTAAAAGAAGGGAGGAAGACATTTTGATCTGATGTTTTACCAAAAAATTTTTACTCCCCTTCTCTTACCAATAGCTGGCTGTCTCATAGTGTCTTGTGATATTTGCAGGGTGATGTTCAGTTGCAGCAAAATGAGCGTTTCAACATGTTTGAGAAAACAGGCATCCAATTCTTGGAAATTCAAAATGCTCAGCTGGCCGATTCGGGAATTTACACGTGCACAGTGGTAAACAGCGCTGGGAAGGCATCTGTGTCTGCAGAGCTCACCGTTCAAGGTACAGCAAAGAGTTTACAGGAGAAAGCACAAGTGAACCACAGACACTCCTTTAAAATACCTTTGGTTGTGTTCTCAGTACAAGCATTCACTTTTTCCCATTATCTTCCTCTCTCTTCATTAAATGATACTGTCATAGCATGGAGCATGCTACAGCTGAAAACACTGTGTTGTTTCAGTGGGAAGAAGGCTATCCAAATGCTTTCTATCAACTTTATTTAAAACCAACTTTTCACTTTTACTGTGAGTTTGACCTCCATACGTTTTGAACATAGGTTTTAATTTCAGCAAATAGAAACCTTGCACTTGTCATTATAATCATTTTTTATTTGTTGAGTCTAATCATTTTTATTTGTAATTCATTTTTTATTTGTTGAGTACCAACACCAGATACACATTTATACCAGCTCACTTTTGAAAAACAAAATTGTATCTATATTTGTAGAACCAGGAAAGTAAAGTATCAACTCCCAACCTTGCCTTATTTCACTGCTATTAAAGGAAATAAATGTCTTTGTATAAATAATTTAGGATGTTCTATTCCATATATGCATAACAATATAAAGTTAATTTTGCAGTTTGATGCTTCTTAGGGTACCCTTTGCATCAGCCTCAAAATCACACAGCCTTCAGCAACCACACTAAGGAGGGATTTCATCAGTCAGTGGGTAAGCAGTCACTGGACCCAATAAAATAATGAAATCAACAGCTGCTGGCTTCAGCTGCAGTCATGAGAACTGTGGGATACACACGCACCCAGCAGTGAATATTTTGATGCAAGATATTTACGTTCACATCAATGTTGTCACTCTGTAAGATATCAAGAATATAAATAACAAGAGGATATGCATTTGTGATCCTCAGAACCACAGCTTAAAGCTGTACTTTTTATCTGTAAATTCCAATCTGATGAAGCCTTTGTAGAAAGAGCTTCTGCAGGTTGCCTATTCAACTGATGTTTTATAGAAGGGGCCATTTGGTTCAATAAGCCTTTTTTTTTTAAACATGAAACTTGATCCTTATTTTGCCCTCCCTGAAGTGGTGAGCTTTCTGTTGTGTAATGGGTACATTTGCCTTGAGAGATGATGCAGAACCGGGGTCACAAAGTCAGTTGTGGTATATGTTTGCTTCAGATGCTGACCACATCTCTGAATAATGTGTGCATTCTTTCTGGGATTAGTACAGGTCAGTAAAAAGGGCACTCTCTTGCAATGTACTTGACTAATCGGATGATTCCACTTACCTAACCACAATATATAATACCTCATTCTTTCATTATCAATTAAATCAGGTCATACAAGTTGCTGCAGACAATCAAGTGGCTCAGAATTAGTGCATTTTTTTTTAAATCCATGCAATCTCATATACAGATAATCTTGTTCCAAGAGCTACACTTTTTCCCCCAAGTTCCATAGTGGAAAGTGGAGAGGGAGGGAGAAAATGTTCTTTTAATTGAAAGAGTTGCATGGTATTGTCTTGTCTGCAGCCAGTAGTTATTCAGCTTCCTCTTCTGCATTTGTCCAGTCCCTTTTCAGCTTTAACTTTCATGTGAAGAATTTCTGATACTGTTTATTGACAGGTTTATTGAAGTGAGAGCAATGGGTTATTTCCCTCTCTCACTGCAACTTTCGTATGTGTGTAAGTAGATTCTTTTGGTCACTCTGAATGGTGTGGCAAGTCCAAGCATTTAGATGTGGATTTTTGCTTGCAAAACACAGTGGAAATTAGGGTATCATCCATCACATGTTTTTGTATTTTCCCTGAGGCAAGGACTCTGAAGGCATTTTTATGGAGTATTTGTTGATGACTTGCAAAATTAATTATCATGCCAATTCTTTATTACATGTCTTTATGCTGTAGTTTCTAGTCTCACATCTGACAACAGTGTATATGCAACTTTGATCTGACCAGGAGAAAACAAGCTGCACCCTGTAGGGTTAACTAGGGAAAAATTGAAAGATGTGGTTAGTACTTGATCTGGAGTGGGATTCTCTCCTCTCAACTATTTATTATCTCATACTGCCCCCAAGGGAAACAAATACTGTTAAAGTTTGGGGGATTGCATGGAGGATTAAATACATATGAACTAAGAGACTGACTCTGGGCAAATATGTGCTTAGTTGTATCAGTGCAGCTGATGAGGTAGCTTGGCAAATCAATATAGTAGCTCGGGCATGTTCCCAGATTTCCTGGTGGTGTTGCAAGGTGAAGAAATGTGATATATTAGCTTTTGTGTCATTCGTGTTAAACAAGATAATACTTGCTACACAGCAAGTGAGTTGGTAAAAGTTTACAGGTGGGCTCAGGTTTTGGGAGTTTATACTGCTGCTAATTTGGGTTTGTGTTTTAGTCAGAGGACAGCTGCAGTTTCACTGTGGGCATGCTCAGGTGTACTACTGATGGTTTATGTTTCTCCACTTCTACAAGCTCTGTGGAGTTCCCATAAGGTTTGATGAGCTGCCTCCCAGTTGTAATCTCTTCTCTACTTCTCTCCCCCAACAAGGAGCCTTTGGGGCTCACAAAACCTTTAGTTCCCAAGTAACTTGATAACCTAGTTGACCCAGCAATGTCTCAAAATAGATCAAGACCTCTTTGTGTTTCAGCTGTGCAGCTTGCTGTTTTCCGTATCAAATTTCAGGTGTGGTGATGGTCAATCTTGACTTAATTGGATTGAAAATATGAAGAGTGAAGGTTCTTAAGTATATTCTTTGCTTAAAATCTTTCTAATTTATGGAGTTGTGTACAGTATTTTATGTATGTTACCTTTTTTTTCTTTTTTTTTCTTTTTTTTTTTTTAATTTCAGGTCCAGATAAGACTGACACATACACTCAGCCACCATGGTATGTTTTTACTGGAGTACTTTCTCAGAATATTTAATTGCAGTGCACTAATTTTGACATTTACTGTATAACAAGCCTTCCTCACAAAGTGATAAATCTTTTTTGGGTCAGTGTGTACTTGGAGGTTAGAAAATGTTTACTTGGAATGAGATTCTCTCTTCAAATTCAGTTGTCCTGGTAGACTCCTATGAAATAGGAGTGGAACTGGTGGCAAAAGTATGAGTACAGAGTTCTGGTCTGGTTCAGGAAAGCAAAATTTAGATGGCTTTATGCTCATTGTTCCCATGTAGCCAAATAGTTAAATAATAAAAAAAAAACTATGTGAGCAGAAATTACACAATGTGCCAATTGGTCAAACTTCCTTTTTGGAGTCAAAAACCTGTGTGCATCTTGTCAGTACTGAGCTGACTGTTCTTTGCTGTCATAAGCAAAATGTGGTATGGCAATGGTCTTTGCTGTTGTCTGAAAATACATACAAAAGTATGGGTAAAGTAATAACACAAAAAATAATATTTTAGGGCTTTACCAATATTTTAAAAGTTAAATTACTATAATTAAAAAAAAAAAGTTAAATTTTCTTCATTAATAGAGAATGCAGGAACAAAATGCTCTAAGCTGACTGTGTAAGATACTTTGATGAAGTCCAGTTGCTCTACAGTCTTCAGGGTGTTTAATCTGTCCTCATATGCCCTGGATGGAATTTCCAAATGACATGTTTACATTGTCCTAACTGCACATCCACTGCAAAGTGGATCTGAAAATGCTGTGCTACCCTGTTTTTCAGGTCTGTGTCATTTTTAGGAACATACTTTAAAATAAGCTTAGTGTAAATGAAACTGTGCAGCTCTACAGCCAGAATTCCCCATGTCCTGGGTTCTCCAGGGTCGTTTTGCCTCCTCTATTGTTTATTCGCAAAAAAAAGGGACACTTTATAAAATGTAAGAATCTTAACAGTTGTAACTGGAGATCTCATAGGCATTGTTTCTCTAGTATATTTAACTCTGGGTGAAGAAAGTACCACAATAAATATCCTGAATCTCCCTGAGGGGGTAAGTCAATGGCACTATGTATAGCAAAACAGAGCCGGGCTAGAAATTACTTCCCCTATTTCAAATATGTTCTAGTTCTGCCTTGAAATAATGCTTTGTAAGTGTGAGACACAGACACAATGCTCAACAGGTAGTAGCTTAGTGGTCAGGGCTTAGGTTCAAGTCCCCAGTTAGTCAGCTACTATTGTGCCCTCAAAGTACTGAGCAGCAGATCCTTCATAATTTTGAGAAACTCTTCCTAACAAAACCATAGCTGTTATTGTTATGACCAGTCAATTGGGTTTGGGGTTTTTTTGACAACACCCCCTCTCCCTCCCCTAGACTTTAGTCAAGTTTCCTGATCAGTCCTCTTTTGAAATCACCTAAATTATGAGATATTATAATCAGTAAATTCAATGCACAATTTACATTTCCATTTCCCTTTAGGGAACTATTTTATGCAGCATTTTGAGCTGTAATTATACGTGGCCTCAATTTATTAAA
The DNA here is from genome assembly GCF_000700745.2 of Antrostomus carolinensis. Taxonomy (NCBI): domain Eukaryota; kingdom Metazoa; phylum Chordata; class Aves; order Caprimulgiformes; family Caprimulgidae; genus Antrostomus; species Antrostomus carolinensis. The sequence continues at coordinate 34,493 of NW_010312687.1, forward strand.
GCATGAAGTAGTATTACATCATGATCATTCCGGGCTCTCATGTAATTGCTCTCTTTCTAAAGCAGTGTATGCAAGATTAGTGTCTGACTCACAAAATATATTAGAACCTAAGGAGTGGATTTGTATCTGGAAACTCCTCATTTGAGGCAGTGTCTGAGCACTGATCATGTTTTATGAAGCTTTTCACTTCACCTCTTTCATCCGTGTTGACAGATGACACCAAGCTGGGTGGGAGCATTGATCTGCTCAAGGGTAGGAAGGCTCTGCAGAGGGATCTGGCCAGGCTGGATTGATGGGCCGAGGCCAGTTGTATGAGGTTCAACAAGGCCAAGTGCTGGGTCCTGCACTTCGGTCACATCAACCCCAGGCAACGCTACAGGCTTGGGGAGGAGTGGGTGCAGAGCTGCCTGGCAGAAAAGGACCTGGCGGTACTGGTCAACAGCAGCTGAACATGAACCAGCAGTGTGCTCAAGCAGCCAAGAACAGAACAGCATCCTGGCCTGTATCAGAAATAGTGTGGCCATTAGGAGTAGGGAAGTGATTGTGCCCCTGTACTCAGCACTGGTGAGGCTGCACCTTGAATACTGTGTTCAGTTTTGGGCCCCTCACTACAAGAAGGACATTGAGTTGCTAGTGCGTGTGCGAAGAAGGACAAGGAAGCTGGTGAAGGGCCTGGAGAACAAGTCTTATGAGGAGCGGCTGAGGGAACTGGGGTTGTTTAGTCTGGAAAAGAAGAGGCTGAGGGGAGACCTTATTGAGCTCTACAATTAATGTAAGGAGGGTGTAGTGAGGTGGGTGTTGATCTCTTTTCCTAAATAACAAGTGATTGACAGTACAAGGGGAAGCAACCTTAAGTTGCACCAGGGGAAGTTTAGGTTGGATATTAGAAAAAAATTCTTTACTGAAAGGGTTGTCAAGTATTGGAACAGGCTGCCCAGGGCTGTGGTGGAGTCACCTTCCCTGGAGGTATATAAAGGACGTGTAGATGTGGTACTTGGGGACGTGCTTTAATGGTGAACTTGGCAATGCCAGGTTTACAGTGGGACTAGATGGTCGTAATGGTCTTTTCCAACCAAACTATTGTATGATTTTATGATGTTCTTAATCTGTGTGAAGGAAACTAAAGGCTAATTAGTTCACCTTCTTGCTAAGGGCTTGTACATTTGTATCATTGCTGATAGTAATAATTAGTTCTTATTCAGTGTCATATATCTGTAAACTTACCATTTTCCTTCAGCATGCCAACAAAACCAACAACAGTTGCTGTTAAAGCTGTTGAAAATTCAGAATTCAAACAGGCAACTAGCAATGGGATTGCTAAAGAGCTGAAATCCAGCAATACTGAACTCATGGTTGAAACCAAAGACAAGGTGTCAACAAGGAAAGAGACCTTTTACATCACCAGAGAAGCCAAAGACAGTAAGCATGGACAGTACCAAGAAGCCAATGCAGTGTCTCCTCAAGAACCAAAAGAAGGAAAAAAGGGATCTCAGGTCTTGCAGAAAACTTCAAGCACCATCACACTACAAGCTTTCAAAGTGCAACCAGAACCAAAGGCAGAACCCCAGGCCACTTTCATCAGACAAGGGGAAGACAGGAAAAGGGCTGTGCAGCCCCTGATGTCAGCTCAAGAAACCCCGTCTCCGGCAGGGCAAATCAGTACAAGGAGCAGAGAAGCAGAAAACAGAGCTGGAGCCCAGAAGGCTGTAATGGAGGAGAAGAGGGAGCCTCTGGGAATTCCCCCTCAGTTTGAGAGCCGTCCACAGAGCCTGGAAGCATCAGAAGGCCAGGAGATTAAATTCAAGAGCAAAGGTAAAGGGATGAAAGTTAGCAGAGCCCTGGGGTTAGTCAGGTTCCCCTTCTATGTCTGGAAGTGTGGAAGCAATTCCTTCTTCATTCCAAGTTGTCCTCCTCCTTAAACATTTTGGAAATAGATGCAGAATCTCATGCTGTTTCCACAGTACTCAATTAAATTTTCAAATCATTTCATATCATTGTCCATCCCTTCTCTCATTGCCTAAAGCAGGATGTCCAGGACTATGTCAAATTGGCTTTTGAATATCTCTACGGAAGGAGACTCCACAACCTCTCTGCACAACCTGTGCCAGTGCTTAGTCACCCTCACAGTAAAAAAAGTGTTTATGTTCAGACAGAACCTCCTGCGCTTCAGTTTGTGCCCATTGCTTCTGGTCCTATCACTGAACACCACTGAAAAGAGCCTGGCTCCATCTTCTTTACACCCTCCCTTCATATATCTCTATACATTGATGAGATCCCCTGCCCCAAGCCTTCTCTTGTCCAGGCTGAACAGTGCCAGAATAAACAACCTCAGTGGTACCATGGATTGCAAAGTCCTGCTAGGTGCTCAGAGAAACCAATTTGGGAGGATAAGAAGGAATGTGGAGAAATTTATTTCTTTCTCCTCTAATATCTCATCATATCCAATTTGTCTGTGACTTCTAGAGGAACAATTTTCAGATAGAAGTGCTTTGGGTTTTTCAAGTTAACAAATATTTGTTATTTTAAAAGATGGACTTGCCAAGCAGTTTTGCCAGATCAGAAGTACTTGCTCATTAAGGTTTATATAATTGTGCATGTGTAAATTATACCTAATTTACACTAAAGCAAATAATAAAATTACACTAAGAGGAATACTTGTTCATAAAAATTTGGATGACTGATTTTCTAGTTTCAGGGAAACCAAAACCAGATGTGGAGTGGTTCAAAGAAGGTGAACCTATTAAATCTGGAGAAGATGTCCAAATATATGAAGAAGATGGAATTCATTGCCTATGGTTAAAGAAAACCTGCTTGGGGGACAGTGGATCTTATAGCTGTGCAGCTTTCAACCCCAAAGGCCACACTTCAACCAGCTGGTTGTTAACTGTCAGAAGTAAGTAAGCTCTTGTAAGCCCATTTGCACTTTGATAAGTGTGGCTGGGCATTTCCAAGCTGTGAGAGGGTGGTGACTGCAAAATTTCTATTATGACCTCTCAATGCAGGTTAATTCTGATTCCTAGCTCCATGAATAATGTGGTGTGGGATAGCTGGCAAGCCACTTTCTGCATCAGTTTCCCTTCTAAACTTTTGTTCTTGTTGTCTGTATAGCTAAAACCATCTCATTTAATGTTTTGTACACAGGGAGGCTTGTTCGTCACTGAGGTTTTCTATTAATGCTTGTATTTAATACAGGTTGCCAAAGATTTTATTGTTCTGCATTTCGTTCTTTTGGAGTTGCTTAGTATTTCTATAGGGTGCTGCATATCTGAAATGTTTTGCAAGCACAAACCAACCCTGTGCAGTAAAGGAAATAAGAAGAAAAGTGAAGGAATGGGAATTGTATTCTGGTAATTCAAATTTACCTCCCAGTGACAAATTATTTTGAGCTTGAAGGCACTGTCTTACTGGTCTGGCTGAAAGATTTTTTGGCCTCTTAGCAAATCCTGTCCTCAATTCAAATGTTTTCACCTGGTTTTAGGTTTTGTCCTGGAGCTATGATCACGTTTATGCAACATTTCTCTATTTGCTGTGCCTGAGGTTAAACCAGGATACCCAAGATACTCTCTTTCTGTCTCATGAGAGACCTGTAACCTGCATCCTTAAGTCACTCTGTTTCACTGCCAGCCAGGTGAAATTTAGGAGAAGGACTAGGAGAAGAGAGACAAGAGGAGAGAAGAATTATCCTTCCTGTTCTTTATGCTGAGCTCTCTGGTAATACGTTGCATACACTTCTAGTGATTGGCTGCAGATGGTGGATTCTGGCATAGAAAACCACCACCAAAGATACAGCTTGAGGGCTGTCAACACCTGCCTTGTAGGTTATAGAAAAACCCCTTCTTTATACCAGTCCAATGCTCAAAATTATTTATATTCCCCAATAAAACATTTCACCATGGTTTTGATTTTTTTTTTTTACTTGTTTGCATTGGATGAATCTGTTAGCCCAGCCATGTCACTTAAGCATACCTAGAAAAAGTCACTAAGTGGTAAAGATGATTTTGTCAATTTGGTTTAAAGGAAATGTTTTGGTTTTGGTTTTAAAGGGTCTAAAGTTCAAGAGGTTACTCCATGCTTTTCCAGTGTCTTGAAAGGATGCACTGTGAGTGAAGGGCAAGACTTTGTGCTGCAGTGCTGTGTAGGAGGCGTACCTGTGCCTCACATCACATGGCTTCTCAATGGTAAGGAACCCCCTGGTCTGCAATACCTGCATGCACCCACTTACACCCACAGTCTCAAACAACACTTTGATCAGTGCATAGCAAGGCTGTGAATACTGCACAAATCACCGTGGTATTATCCACTAGAATATTTGAAGAGAATCAGTTTATATGCACATAATATGCATGAAGGGTGGTTTTCTTGAGCACTTTTCTGTCTTACTGCAGTTTTCAATATGTCCAGGAGGGGACTCTGGTGACAAGATTGTAAGCAGATGGGTCTCCTGGGTTTTGTTAAACACAGCTTTTCACCATGCTGCAAGAAAGTCTGTGTTGCTCCTGTATGCTGAAAGCTGTGCTGCCCCTACTCCCTTGTAGAGATAATAAGTTCTAAGCAAAATAAATGCAGTATATCACTTGTTATGGTAGGAAAGAAACCTCTGCCCCATTCCACCCTTCCATCAGCTGGGCAGGTCATAATTGGTATTAGCGGCTGTGTCTCCAAGATCTTAAAATCACAGCTTTTCTAGTTGCTTTTCTACTAGAAATACGTTCCTTGAAATTATAATGCTTGCCCAAAGCTGACTTAAAAAAAAGGATAAGTAAAATATTTTTTTACTTTTATCAGACTGTATAATCTCCTACCCTGCCCTGATTACACAACTGAACATGAAAATTTCCTTAACAGTTCCCTCTTGATATTGGAGCTGGGACAAAACATCACCATTTTGCTCAGATTCCAAATTATTTCAGGGATCCAGGGACTGAACACTTTGGCTAAGGGCTCTTTCAATTTAGAGCCATATCTATTAAACTCTAGAGGGATTTATTCAGCTTGGCCCTTGATCACCTGTTACTCCTTAAGTGCAATTTATTTTTCGCATTCTCTCTCAGGCTATCTATCTTTGCGTGTATGTGTGTGTGTGTGTGATTTAAAGACAAAGAATAGTATACTTTGCTGTAAAGATGTTTCCTCCAGGATTATTTTAAACCAAATTATTTGCACATGATCTCTGTTCTTCTTTAGCTATTCAGAGTAAATAGGATAACTGAAAAAGGTAGCAGGGCAAAAGAACCATGACCTTGAGATTGGTGTGTTCCCACAGCCTGGTCTGTTCCCCTTCCCAATAGCTCCATGTCTAGAATAGAAAGGCCACTGCTTTATTTACAACATGAAACATGTGAGTAAAGGCTCTGACACTCTCCCATTGGATATAATTTGTTTCTGTCTGAAGACTACTCTGCAATTCCTTCTTTGCAGATGTGAGTAGAATCACTGTTTTGCTATTCAACTATTGTGTCTTGCATCACAAAAGGAAGAACAACACACGGAGTCAGCCGTGTCATCTTCATGTTCCAAGGGTACCTCCTGCTCAGAAAGGGTTCCTTTAGTCATTGAATGATGTAGTTATGCCCAGTTGTCTTCCACATACAGAGCATCTTCCTCAGATGACTTTCTGTGTTACAGTTCATCAGGCGTAGTACAGCATCTCCATTGATCTAACCATGTTCTGCTTTGCTAACCAGAAAACTGTTGTATCCTGAAAAATACAGCCTAGACAGCTGTAAGCAACATGTTTCTGTAGGCCTCCAGTACACACTGTGCCCCCCTGCCTTTTTTCAGGATATTTGTTCTACATCGACTGATCTCAGATGAGTCTGCCCCTGTTCAGGTATAACCATGTTCAGATTGCATCCAAGCTTGTACCTGCAATTGGATCAGTATCACAAGGAGGCAAAAGCAGGTGGGGGTTTTTTTCAGATCGTTGGATTTCAAACCATTAGGGTTCTGTAAGTGAAAGTCAATGCATTAACTCTGCTCTTAAATCGAGAGGCAGTGATGAGCCTGAGTAACAGACCTACAAAAAGCTGTCATAATAATAAAAATTAGGGACATCATATATTATTCTAAAGCCATAAGCACACTACTTTCATTCCAGACTCCTAAAACTTGCTACTATAGTTTAATAGTTTTCTATATTGCATCTGATTTTGATACATAACTGTTTACATACCATTTTGGTACAAACTTGAATGGATTATAAACAGCAGTTTAATGCTGATAATTCTGTATATGCTCCTAGGGTCATTATTTTACCTAAGGATCAAATTGGCTATTGTGAGATCTGTTTGAATGCAAACATTTCCTTCCTGTCTACCAGCTAGCTAGGTACTACAAACTTCTCATATTTATATCCATTACCAAATAAGGGAGAAAGTTATGTTTCTAGTCCTGAAATATTACTCCAAGCAGACATAACAATGCTTTTGGCAATATGATATGATGGAGTCTTTCATCAACTGGCCATATGAAGAAAAAACTGTATATTCACAGTATATAATTTGAGGCAGGCAGACAAATTTTGTTTTAAAGAAAGGTATGTTACAATCTACTGTCCATACTTGGAATATAAAACTTTTTAAGTTCACAACCGATAGGCTGCAGCAAAGAAAAAAGCAATCCACTGTAAGCAATCACACTACTGTTCAAAATATAGCACTTTTGCAGAACTCCATAGGAATAAAAATCATATGGGACAGGATGTGTAAAGTTCACAAGAAAATATCAAATGCAGATTGTCTTCCAAGCATGACAATGATAACAAACTAGAATTAGTTTTTGAAAGGAAGAGTGAGAAAAGTATGTATATCTTGATGAAATAATGAATGTAAAGACCAAGTTATCAAATCATAAGGAACACAGACAGAAGGCTGCTTTGAGGAAAAAAAATAAAAGAAAAAGAAAAACAGTCTAACTCCTAGACTGGTAGACTGGCCAGCCCTTGATACTGAACAGCCTGTATGCCATCCAATCTGCCTTCCCACAATCTCCAAGGAATCAACACCATCTGAAAACTAAAAGGCGTGCAATAATTTCTTGTCCAATGCTACATACAAGTACTGCTTTAGACATTGAGTGTTTTTACCAGCTGTGACTATGTACAAATTTAAAACATTTTCCAAGCCTCTCTTTCAGGTCAACCAAGACAAAAAATAGATTATGTATGCTGTGCATTGTCTATCATTACTTCTTAACATCTCTGAGGATGAGTAGTTTTTCCATATTCATAGAAACTACACAAATAAGAGCTATCTGATTGAACTATGGATTTTATTTGAGCTCTTACTCTGCAGCTCTACCATCTGCAGGTTTTTTCTTATACCTTCCCCCTATTTTAATGATTTTTCATTATTTTCCAACTTTTCCAAGACTATTCTTTTGTCCTGTTGCTCTCACTCTTCCCTTTATGTTAAATTTCTTTCTGAATTTTCACTGATTTACTGGCAAATTCCTGAAAGTAAACATCTTATGTTTTAGTTCTGGCCTCAGTGAAGACTTACACATGCTCTTTGTGACAATACTTCAGTATGTAATTTCAATTTACTTTATCTTCTTTAAATACTTTATTGGTAACTTCTTTTTAAATTGCAGGAATAAAGCCTATATGACTGTATTTAAAATATCTTCCTTTTCATATTGCTTTCTGTGTGGTTTTCTTTTTTTTTTCCTTAAGTTGAATTGAATCTCTTTCTGATTGATTTGAAAACAGTACGACCATGACTTTCACATAACAATTCTCTGAATACTGTTTGGTTTTAGGATAGCTTTCTGATCTGTCTAGAAAGCTTTTAATAAATGGGCCAGGGGAAAATTTCCTTTCTTCTGGCATAACATGCCAGCAGAAAGGTATTTTTTGTTATTGTTCCTGCTGCCAAGATGTCATGGAGATTTGACTGTTCTGCCTCTGGAGAAGGGAACATTTCACTACTGGGAGACTTGTTTTTATTAGATCAAAATATAAGTACAATGGACATAACTTAGAATCTTGCTACAGGTTATTCCTCAGTATTTGAATGTAATGTTATTCCCACATGCAAAAACTATGTGATTGGACCTAATGGTTACAACTGTCTGTGTGTAAGTGAGTGAAAGGGAGCTCAAAGGAACCAGTCATAAGAATACGTGACCTGTGAAGAGGGTGGAGAGTGTTTATTCTAAAATTGGAGTCTTCCGGGCAGTTGAATAAATAGTTTTTCATGCAGTAGAAAATCTGCTAACTTAACAAACAGAGTACATACAAGACAAGTAAAGGAACAAGATAATCTACCACATTTTATAATATATCTAAGTATTGTACCAAGCTGATTTTGGCACATGTATGTATTTCAGAATGAAACTTCATGTGTAGGTAGATAGATAGTGACTGCCGTCTGAGTTTGCTAGTGTTGAAAATCAGAGGTGAGAGAAAAATCTGTCCCATCATTTAAATTATCCTGCTCATAGTGCATAGCTCATTCTCAGAAACCCCAGAGCTTTTGTCCTAATCTTTTAAAATTATTTTGGTAATGAAATACATTTTGATCTTTCCTTGTGACCATGATTTCCCAAGTGACAGATGTCTTTGATTGAGTCCTGCATAATTTCTCTCCAGTTTCATCTTCTTCTTTTAGATGACCCTAATTTATTTTTCCAGCATGGTGTTTATGCACAGATATCAGCCCCTCTTAAGCACTGCATACACTGGGAAAGCAACCAATGATGAATCAGTAGTGGAAACTATTTAATATTGGAAAAACAGATTGCAGAAGCATTTCAGAAAGTAAGGCTGAGATTAATGACAGTTTCTGAAACAATAGCAAGGCAACCTTAACCAGTCTACACTAACATTTAAGCATGTTCCAAACCAATTCGAGGAACAAGTTTCTTAAAATGAACTTCTTTAATAGTCATGCAATCACAGATCAGACTGTACCTGTCTGTTACCAAATTATACATACTGTAGTGTAGACTCACTGCCTGTGTAAATCAGTCTCTTGGCTCCATCGTAGATTTTGCTGTCTCTCTTGGGATGGTTTCCATTACAAAGTAATTTGATGAAGGACTTCAAGTGCTTCTCCATGCCCAACAGGTTTTACACATCTAGACATTAACACTAATATCTAGTTTCAGGTACAAGATGGAGGCAACAAAAGACATTTCTTACCCACCTGAAAGAGAATCTATTCAAAATACAAAGATAAACCTTTCTCCTCTTACTGCTACTCAAGGGAGCACTCAGTGAATCTAAAGGCAAGATTTGTGTGACAACCACGTTCTGCTTTGTGCTTGAGATACTGCTGTTTGTAGTCACTAGAGAGCAGTGGCTGTGCACCAGAGAGTGGGATTTGGTGCTGCACCCTAATGCACTGGCTGGTGTTAGGCATCCAGATTTTGGTGAAAACAAGAAGTGGTTTCGAAAGTTGTGGCTGATGTATTAAGACAGTTCTTTTCTTTTCTGTCGGCAGACCAACCAATTCAGTATGCCCATTCCACTTATGAAGATGGAGTTGCAAAATTGACTGTCCAAGATGCCCTACCAGAAGATGATGGCATTTATACCTGTCTGGCTGAAAACAACATGGGACAGGCATCTTGCAGTGCTCAGGTCACAGTCAAAGGTGAATAACTCAGCCTGCTGTAATTACTGCAATGATATCAGCTATAATATTTAAAAAAAAAAATCTTGGATCCTTGACAGAGGTTGTTATAAGTGGATTCCACGGTTTTTTGAAGCAGGGTACCTTTTCTCCCCCTTGGAGGTGTGTGCAACTTAAGTGCTTAAGGACTGTGAAATGTAAAGTAATATGTACGTTTCAGAAAAAGGTATTAATGCTCTGACCTTACCAAGAAGGGCTTAGTGTGGTACAGAGCAGTAAGACTAAGTTTTGAAAGAGGTGTACCAGGATAGGAAAGGACTGTCACTGCTGAAAGAAAAATGAGTGAAGTATCACCAGCATCACCCATTTGGCAGAGGGTGTTATGGTGAGGAGGCAGATGCTACTGCTTTCTCTTGAAAAACAGGGCACGGAAACCAGTGCCAGGGACAGCAATTATGATAGCAAATACCAGTGTTCTTCTTCTGCTACCAGGATTTATCAGAGATAGTTCTGAAGAGGTATATATTTCAGGTAACTGGGAGCAGTATATCTCTACATAAGCAGATTTTAGGTAGTGAAAATACCAGCAGAAAGTTGTAGAAAGCAATTCAGGTGATCTGTTATTTCTGAAATCTGAGAGCACCCTCTTTGCAAATATCAATGATTTGATATCCTCAGTGCTGATTTGACATAGCTGATTTGTCTATGAAAGCTGTAATTCTCTGCTAGGATCTGAGCAAGCACAGTCTAAAAGACTAGAGATCACAATGAAGGCAAGAGATGACAGAATCCCATGGATAAATTGAACAGTGAGGTAGTATCAATCAGTATTGTGATCTTTGTTCTTATAATCTCACCTGGCATCAGTTTATAAAGGTATTGTGTTTTACAGCCTGGAGACAATCAGACCCCTCCGTTTACAATGCCCCTCCTTCAGACTCAACCTCTGTCCTACCATCAAGCCTGTGTTTGGTATTTCTCATCTGCAAATGATTTTTTCACAAAGTTATAACAGTTTGGCACTGCCAGTCCAACAGACTGCTGAATGACAGCTGCCGAGGGAACTATTCCATTTGTCTATGACCAAATAATACCTGCCCCAAATTTGGACATGCAGCTTGGGGGGGAATGTGCCCTCGTCCCTGAGACCCCAAGATTTGTCTTCATTTGCCCACGTTCTGTGGTGTTTGTCTACAGCCTTCAGTGATATGCCTGCCCCTATTCTGTCTGTATGAATCCACTTAAAACTCTAGACAAGCTTAAAATGAAAACAAAGTAATTCTGTAAACCCATGAGTTAATTTCTTGATCAGTGAATTGGAAATGCAACTGTCGCCTCCCTGCCCTCCTCCCTCACCAGCATCCCCCAGCCCCCCAAAAAAAACCCACAAAGTAGGAAAACACTGATTTAAAGTAAGCTTGAAACTAATCTGTTCTCAGAGCTGTCATTTATAATTTCTCTGAAGCATTTCATCTGCATTAGCTAAGAGCCAATCAAGAGCGCTCCACCTCAAGGGACCTGTCTTTGACATGGGACCTGCTGATTCTTCACTGGGTCACAGAAACAAAAAGAAAGCCCCTCTCTTACTAACCATTTCTGAGTTATTTTAGGGTTGACATACAATACTAACGTGGGAGAAATAGCGACCTAACCTTTCCCTAGGCTTGTGTACTCTGCTGAGCTATTTCAGGCTACACAGTCACTGTTGCACTGAGTTGGATTCGTCCTGTAATTTAACTAGTCTGGGGCTAGAAAGCTGCATTGCCACTATTATGAGGAGTTAATACCTCTGTTTTGCATCCCATTCTATTTTCTGGGAGTCATGGAGTGCTGGGGGAAGAACAAGAGCAGAATTAAGAACATGCGTGACAGTCTGTAAAGCCACATGTTCAACATTTTTACAGATTTACCTGTCCCCTCTACTTTCTCCCTTAACCTCCTTATGTCCCTGTTGCCATGAAGATTACAGTAACTTCCCCCAAGACTCAGATCAATGTGGATTTTCCTGCCAAAAATAGTACCAATTTTAAAATTGTGATTTCTGAATCTCTTACCTGTTCTTATATTTTTTCCATCAGACCCTTTAGCAAATGCTTATTGGCATTAGAGTTTTCTGAGACTCTGAATGCTGCTGCTAAGCTGTCTCTAACTGCTCAGCTTTTGCAGACATATTACACCAAGAATTCAGTGTACCTGCAGAAAGCGAGAAAACTTCAAAAATCCTCTCTTGACCAGATACTAATTTTTGGAATAAAGGCTGCAAAAACTGTTTTGAATTGTAACTCATCTCTCTCCACTTCCTTTTCGTGTCCAGGATGATTTAAGGTTTTCAGGTTTCACACAGTGCTGTTTGTTCATTCACTGCTAAAGAAATATTTTCCTTTTTTATGTGACAAGTAATTTGCATTTAATCTAAGAGGAATGGATGTTCTTGATATATCATCAATATCAGGCCAATGTCAGAATTCAGCTTTTCCTTAACTTGCTACTGTGGTCCTTGGACACATCTTTAAGTCTATCTGGGTCTACATTTCACTTCATATTGCCACTTTTGGCTTTGCTATTCTAATGCAGCAAATGGTCTCATGGAGGAGCATATCTACTGTGATCATTGGGGCAAATTTACTTGGAGTGAATTGTCTGTCTTATCAGTAAAACTCAATTTTATTTTTCAAAGGCAAAAAGCTTCACCTGCTAAATTAAATTAAGCTCACAGATGACTTGGAAAAGTCGCATATTGGCAGCAAGGGTAGTCAGTGACAAATTGTTCAAAGAAAAAAAACCCACTACAATATAAGCCTCATGTTTTAATTATAGTATGAGATGAAACTTAAACCTGCTAGTAGGTTACAGGTGTTATCTGGCCACATATTATGTTTTCTGATATCTTTTGTGCATTCTTTGTCCTTTAGAAAATCTGTTACCTTTTTTTTTTTTTTTGGTCAAAGGAAATATGATTTTGTGGGATTATTGTAGGAAAAAACATTTGAAAGGCCCTTTTCCCCATAAAGGGCTACTGCTCCAAGTCCTGTTAAACACAAGCAGGGGATTTTTTCCAGTACGTTCAGTATGCTTTGCATTGGGCCCTGGATAACTAGCTAGGCTTATTGTGGCATAGCATTCCTTCTAAGTCATTGGTCTCAGTTTCATTTATGGTTGTCTTTTGCTTCCTTATTATTAAGCAGGATAAATTCTGCCTAGTGCTGAGCAACATCAGTCCAAATACACTGAAGGCACTTAACTGTTTGTAGGAGGCTTTGGAACTGTGTTGTAGAAGTCCCACACTTCGTATGGATGGGGCATAAGAAATGCAATGGTCTTTAAAAATCTAAACTAACCAGTCTTCTGATTATTTAAGACAAGAATATAACATCTTCACATCACTTAAGTAAGTGATCTGAAGGCAGAGTAAATTGGGGTAGATCCATTAGGTAGTCTGTGGAGAAACTAAGTTAATCAAGGTGAAGCTAATTTTGGCCTTGTAAAACGCTAAGTAGACTAAATTGAATCCTGACAGCCGTCTTCCCTGTGACAGCGGTTTCTTGCAGCTGAGATACAGGTAGAGATGAAATACAGAGAATGAGCAGCACTTCTTTGAAAAAACAGCCTAACACTGTCTTCACTCTGAGTACTTTTTCTAACCGAATTCTCCAGTGAGTGGTGTGCACTGGTTAAAATGCTAGATTAAATAGTCTAATGCAAGAAAACCTGAGAGTTGAGAAGCATGGTCCAGGTTACTCAATCTTTCAATAACAGACGTTCCTGAAATTGTATTATTTGCTGCTCTGCGAATGTTTTTTTCCTTTAAACTTATGCATCATTTTCTATACAGAGGAAAATCAGAATTTTGGAGTCTTTAGGGATGATGTCCAACTTTTTAAAAAAGTTTTTAAACAGTGTATGCATGACAGTTGTTTCTGTTATTGTAAGTGCAAGCTAAGCAATTGGGTTGGTGTTCCCATTTAATATTACAATTTTCATGTTGTTTTGTGCTATGACAATATGTATACAGGCCTTTTTTTTAAATGCACCAGACATCCAATTTAAAAACAAACAAAGAAAACAAACCAACAAAACAGGTCCTTAACAAGGATATGGAGGGTACATTCAGGTCACCTAAAATACACAGTGATTATATACTGATGGTGATTGTAGATACTGAAGTTGAATATTAATCAGCTCTTTATCTGGGTAGCTGAACATTTTAATCAGTTTTTTTATTAGTAGGAAATTGAAGTGAGGAGAAGTTAATTGACTTTGGAGGTACCTATGTAGGCAGTCAGTGTTTGTTGTAGTGCTGTTAGCTGTGACAATCAGAGCATATAAGCAAGACAGCTAGTGGTAATAACTGGTACCCTTGGAACGTAAGGCCAGCTCCCAGACATGGTAACTGTTCTTCAGGTCTGCCCCATAACTGAGATAAGCCTTCTGATATTTGGTTGTCTCTGTCAGTTAGCTAATCACTGACATGGAATTATAGGTCAGATCTACCTGTAGAAAAGTTGTGTCAAAGAGATATTTAACCACCTGTCAGTCACACCAAGATTACAGGCTGGAGGGAGAGCAGGAATAGGGATGGGACATATGATGAGCTCAGTCTACTGTTGTGCCAAACCAAATTAGTACTGTGTGTAGGAAGCTTTTGTTCTTTGCAAACAGAGTCTGCATTTAAGAGAGACAGCTAATTGCTTTTTCCAGCTTTGTCTAGGTATGATATCAGGCTGGAGTGCTTCTTACATGAGGGCTGACTCCTAGGAGCGTCCTTCTCTCTTGCAATTCTGCAGTAGATGACAAACAAAATATCTGACCCACTGCAGGCTCACTGAGAATTCTCTAGCCTCCTCCCACCAGGCAGCAGCATCACTGATTGATTTCAAGAGGGCACGAAGCATGGGTAGTGATAGCAGCAGCACAGGCTTGCAGCCAGGGTACATTTGTGGGCTCTAATTCTCTGCAGCCAGCCGTTTTGCTGATGCTTGTCTTCTGCATGCTGCTTATTTGAATAGAGGCCTAATGCTGCCTCCCTTCATGAGCAAACAACATTCAGCCAATACTGCTGCTCCTGCTCATTGACTCAACCTCATTTCTCCCTCCCTGCCATCAGTGCACTTCCCTGACTTCACATCTATTCCTATTTCTCCCCCACCACTTTCTGTCCACACTTTTTTTTTTTTTTTTTTTTTTTTTTTTAAGTGCAGCCTCCCCAGCATAAGTGTCTGTGTTGGGAAGCCTGTAGCCCTTCCAATCCGATTACTGCAGACATTCATTGATCATTGGATGAGGAGATTAGAGTCACCTGAAAGCCTGTCAGAGTTCCTGCTGTGACCAGTTTATCAGAGCAGTGAAAGGAGATGCTTTGTGGAAAACCGGTTCGTTTTGTTCCTGTCACTCTTCCATCTGGTGTGAATGGGACCATCAAATATAACCAGATAGAAGAAAGGCTTTCAGGTAGGAGTCTTTTCTCCCAGTCATCAGAGATCCTGTCTTTAGGTCATGGGTTGTTTTTCTTTCTGTCTCAGAATGACCTCTCTTAGACATTAATCTTTTAAAGTTATTGCTGCAATAAGCAGCCTCCCTTTTAAGACTTAATTGAGAGGCTACAGCTTTTCTTCTCTGACATACATATTTCTGTGTAAGGTAAATGAAGTATGATGTCTCACTTGCCTACAGTGATGAAATATTTATGACAACTTTTCAAAGTCACTATTTATTTGACACCATTTTTCTGTATTTCAAGTGTAACATAAATATAAAGGACTATAGAAGACTTTCCAAAATATACAAGTCTAGTCTTGTTAAATGTCCAAAAGGCATTCCAGAGCAGTAGCCTGGTGTAACCACTTGGCTATGTAAGAATTAATTTCAGAGCACTAAGTGAAAGGGAGGGGATTTTTGTTACTGTATTGCAAGGTCAGAGGTAAGCTGTGTTCAGCATCAAATAAATTCTATTCCAGCACTTCCAAGAGTGTCCCAAAGTTCTCAGTCCAGCACTCTGTATGGGTTGCTAACAGTTGTAATCCCTGTAAGACTAAGCTGCTTATTTTTAAAAATTGTCTTAAAATTTCAGTATCTCAGACCCAAACATGTAACACAATGCTGGCTAGAGACCAAAAATGAAGGACAAAAGCAAAACATGTGTGGAAGTTTTTAATGATACAGGATTTGTGCCATCAATATAAACAATGTTCTCTAAAGTCAGCTTGGTATAAATCATTTCCAGTAAAAGGGGAACCAAATTTGGATGCAAGTGAGGGATGAGTGCTTGCAGAATGACCAAAAGTTAAATGGCAGGAATTGCATTAATATTTCTTATAAATGAAAAACAAAGATGAGATGCTGACAGAAAGAATGTTTAATTTAAAAAGAAAAGAAAGAAGAAAAAAAACCCCACCCCTACATCTGATGGTCTTCTCAACTGTGAAGTGGTCAAATGCTATGAACATTAAACTGTTATGTACCAGAATGACAGAAAACAGATGGTTATTATGTCTTGGGAATGGCCCTGCATTGGCCAAGGGGTGCACTGTCCCAACTTGGATTCTCAAATTCTATAATGCTCTAAATTTCAGTTGAAAAGTGGAAGTCATCAAAGTACATACAAACCCTGTTAACTGAGTATATGCCTGAGTCATTTTGAAAGCATGGGCATGATGTTACCTCAAAGAGTGTTTCCAAGACCAGCTGATATGGATTAGCTAATGGGAACTCAAAGAGCCAGCCATCAAACTATCTCACAGGATTAGCTCAGTTTATAAAACTCTCCAGAAATTACTGTTGTGCAGGTAGATTAGAGGTAGGCAAGCTGCAGGATGGGAGGAAGCTCTAATCAGAATTAATCACTGAAAATCAGTTCCAAAGCATCTAAGAGTTGAATGCAGTGTGTGTTTTTCTGGATGAAAATGGACTTGGTTTCTGACACTAAGCATAATTTCTGTCTGCATTAATTTTCTGACCCTTTTCCTTCTTTTCTCATGTAGTTAGGAATTCACCCAGTTTATGTTACTTCTGTGAATTGACTTCTAATGAAGCTTCACTAAGCTTCCTTTCCATGACTACTAGATGAACTTGATTTTGTCAAAACAGTCCTGTTGTGCTAAACAAATGACAAAGAGCAAATACACATTTTAGTCGCTTTTGTACCGTCAGTTACGATACATCAGATGGAGTAGCCACCAAAGAGAAATTTAGTGTGCAGAATGGTTATGCAACAGTTAAAAAAACACAATATCACAGGTAAAATGGCTAAGTGTTCAAAGTGACCTCTTTTAACATCCAGGCTTTTCATCTCTAGTGCCTCATACTTAGGCAGAGTGAGAGTCAGAACTGGAATAGTACCTGTAGGACTGATGTTTGCCTTTAAACTGCAAATCCAGAGGCAAAATACATCTTTAAGCAAGTTGTTTCCTAATGTTAGAATTAAAATTATAAAGACAACAAGACAGACTCTTGGGGGATATATATTTGCCTACTTTTTTTTAAGATAATTAGCTGTTAGTGTGAATTTTGTCCCTTTCTACTAATTCCTCTTGGATCTGGGAGCAGTCATGTTGGCAGTATTTAGAAGCCTGTTGAGTACTTTGCATTAACAGCTGATTGAAATATATAGACAAACAAACATATATATGCTCCAGTGCAAAAATCTCATTGAAGTTTCACTTAGAGAAGAAAGATTCTCACATAAGCAGAGGAGCATGGCCAATGCTCACAGAAAAGCAGAGGATGTCAGGGTCTCACAAGCTTTTTGTCATGTGTCAAGAAAATAATAATTAAAAAATGACTCTTTAATCAAAGACCTCAGTAAACTAAAGGGGTTGGTTTGAGAGCAGGGTGATGTGCATTTTTCTTCTCAGTATAAATACTATTATCAAAAGTATCAAAATGTGAATACTATTATCAAAATGTGAATACTATTATCAAAATGTGAATACTATTATCAAAAGTATAGGGAAATGAGAGGACCATGGAGATGAGTTGTGAGTGTATAAGCAAGGGATATTGAGCACCAGCAGAAAGAGAAGAGCAGTAAAGGTGAGAATTAAAGAATTGCTTTATGACAGCATACTCAGGAGAAGTAGAATTGTAGGAAAGGAAGTTCCAAGTAAGGAAAAGAGGAGGTGGGTTTGCTTGAGGAAAGCATCTGTCTTTCAGTTAGGTGACTAAAGAGAAATCTGAAAATTTTAAACACATAAACTGGTCTATATAGAGCCAAGTAAGGATGGCAGGTTCTTAAAGGTATGTTTCTTCAGTTTAGTCTTACAAATTTACCAACATGTTGCTCAAGTGTCTAACTGAGTTGTAGTATAGAGTCCCCAGGTTAGCATGGCCAACCAAACTGAAAACAAAGCTGGAAAAACAACTACAGGACCCCCACACTGAAATTTAGTAGGTCCTGCCTTGTCTTTACTAGTCTATGCAGTTCTCTTGCCCTAAAAGGCAAAAATGTCCACATAACAGAAGCAGTATAACAGAATTTGTTGTATGTACATTTGGGATAGAAAATATATCTAACTAGACAGATATACCCACTCTGACACCTGCTTTAGCACTTCTTGAGATCTAATTTTGTCAAGCAGTGATACCTCACTTTTAGAAAAGTATGGTTTCTATTTTACAGACTGGAAAAATGAGCAATTCAGAGATGTCTAAGTGCCTTGATGCAGGTTATAGTGTGAGTCCTAATGAGCAGGTCATTCCTTTGCAGTAGAGGAAAGGAGGAGAGGGCAGGAACTTTGTATAGCTGTATACTACTGCAGGTGTTTCCATGCAGCTTCATTTTAGTCAAGCCTTGACTGCCGGTCCATATACACAGACTTTGCCTTTTTTTTTTTTTTACCAGTGTAATGTCTTAGTTTGAGAGATTTTTAATACAAATTAATCAAGAATAGACAGCTTACCACAAACAATGCCACACTAGAACTACCTTATCTTTTCTGGACTTAAATGCCAAACAAGGCTTGCTTTAGAATTCCTTTCTGACACCACCTTTTACTCAGAAATACAATGATGCTGCATCTTTTCTTTCTTTTTTTTTTTAAATTTAATTTTATATTAGTCTAATTTCAAATGTTCCCTTGCTCTCAATATGAATCTTATTTGTCTTACTTGAGTGGTTACTTAAAAGCATTCTTAGTACAGTATCCTTTTGATTACTCACTTAACAGAGTGAGCAGAACTATTTTACTATTACTATCCTGTTGCCAGTGTGGATTTGCCAGAAGAGGGAAGGGTTGAAGGAGCTGAAGCTCTTTACATCAGTGGCATCCTTGGGGACACTTGTGCTTTGTGTGACTGCCTGTTCCTATTGTGCTCCCATTGCATTTCCGCTCATGCACAGCTCAGTTTTTTTTCAAATGGAAGTGGTATCTCTACACATCCTGATATATTACAATTAAGTTAAATTCTACCTGGACAGCCACGCAAAAATTGAGGCTGTATATGTGAAGGTGAAATTCTGCCTCAGTAGCACGCACATTTTCACTGTGGAGCTAACTTGGCTTGATCTAGCATGTATGAAGCATCTTTTCCGCAGTTCTCCATATCCTACTGATATCTAATGCTGAGGAATTTGTTAGCAGTGGGCCAGCTGAGCTGCCTTATAAATGCATTTTGTAGGTGTACACGCTCTCAGGCCTTCCATGGAGTTGCTGGCTGTAGCAGTGACAAAAGAGCAACTACTTGATGTAAATAACTTGCAAACAAGGTTAGTCATTAATAAGGCAAACAGTTCTGAAGGCAAAAGCAAACACCTCTTTGGCTGCAAAAACTTCCAGTCAGGGTGTCACTGAGGAATTGTCTGTTGACTGCAAAGTGATCTGCTGTGAATTCAGCTGGCTACCTTGTATCTCTGTCCCCTGCCCTCTAAATTGAGATTTTTCCTGAGGAAGGGATGTGGAGAGGGAGGTTCTGACCTCTCCTTCCTGATAACAAGTGATGGGAGCTGTGGAAATGGTTCAAAGCCGTGCCAGCAGAGGTGTGGACTGGTTATTGGGAAGCATTTCTTTACCGAGGGGGTGGTCAAACACTGGAACAGGCTCCTAGAGACATGTTCCCTGCCCCAGACCTGTCAGTGTTTAAGAGGCATTTGGACAATGCCCTTAACAACATGCTTTAACTTTTGGTCAGCCCTGAATTGGTCAGGCAGTTGGAATAGATGATCATTGTAGGTCCCTTCCAACAGAAATAGTCTATTCTATTCTATTCTGACTGTTCTCCCAAATCATTATTTTTATTCATATAGTCAGCCTTTTAGTGGGATGTCTGGGGTGGTATCTCTTTCAAATGCTGTGGGTTGCATAACAAACTGAATAGATGAAACAGGTTAAAATGCTGATGACCTGGTGATATTCCATACAGAGGGAAAGACTCAGGAAAGAAGGAACATACATGGAGCTGCAGGTTAGGGTTGAAAGACTGGGCCGCAGTGAAATAAACAGATTGCCAGACTGCATAAAGTGGAACTTGGCATCCTTTGAATATTCCTAATCACCCTGACTAGTATAGACTTAGGGCATTGTCAGTCTTGGGTTAACAGTTTTTCTGTGTAATGCAAGGCACAACATTCAGACTATAACTTGGCCCAGCTCTTCAGTTGAAAGCATCTCCCAAAGATATTTAAATAACGCCTTCCATTTACAAAACCAGACTGTAACTGGAGAAATAACTGATGTGTAAAGAACACCACTAGGTCATTAAACATATACTTCTCATGACTTAAGTTTTCAAAATGGCATACCAACCTGAGATCTTTAATAAAGCAGAAAAGTCCCTACATATCTCAAGAACATAGAGGTCTCATATTTTTTTATGCCAGTATAAATCAAGTTTGGAATTCCTGGAAAACTTGCATAAAATATTTTTACTGTATCACTTCAGGCCTGAGACAGAAAAATACTTTACAGGAAAGCAGACAGATATAATGAGGGTCTTAATATCAATTTTCTGCCTTATAAAATCTGTTATTTTTGAGTTCGTAGCATTGTTAATGTGAGATCTGGTAACAGCTGGATTTATTCACACTGCAAATATTTAGAGAGGTGAAGCTCTTTTCAAAATCAAGATCTGTGTGTAAACCTGAGTCTTGCTTTGAGAGATTGTAGTGGAATCTGCTGCTTCTCTCTCTGAGCTTGCTCACGCAGAGAGCTTTTTGAGTTAAGCATTCTGCTCAGCTCAGTTGACTTATTAGCCTCTGAGCCAAAATGATATTTAAACACCATAAATGGTAAATGTTGCTGAGGCAGTCCTTTCGCACGGCTCAGACTAGGCATTATTTGGCAGTT
This sequence comes from Antrostomus carolinensis, assembly GCF_000700745.2. NCBI lineage: Eukaryota > Metazoa > Chordata > Aves > Caprimulgiformes > Caprimulgidae > Antrostomus > Antrostomus carolinensis. The sequence goes on from NW_010312687.1 coordinate 55,344, forward strand.
AACCACTGGCAAACAGATTCCTTGAGTATAATTAAATCTCTTATAAGACTAAACACTGCAAGTTGTTTGCAGGGTTCTGAACATAAGGCAGCAAACTCTCTATTCTTTGCATGTCCTTGACTTGTAACCGGTTGTAACCCTGATCTTGTGCAGCTGAGTTATTGCATTGAAGGTGTATAGGGGCAGTGCTGCTTGAGCTGGGAGCTGGACTAGACAATCTCCAGAGATCCCTTCTGAACTCAGTTATTGTGTGATTCTGTGCAATGCTGAACATACTGAAGTCCTGATATTTCAACAGGAGATGTCAGCATTTTGCAGTTCACATTAAAAAGTCTTCATGACACCTGGGTAGGCAAATGAACAAGAAAATTTACTAGTATAGATGATGTTCATAAAATTTAACTGTTTTGACTACAGGCCAGGTAAAACCCAGGTCAACTCTTTGGAAACCTTCTTAAAGTTTGCATCCTGATCTGGATTTTCTTTTTAAGTCCAGTTTCAACAGCAAATCTGGGAATGGAAATGCCACAGTGCAGTTATTAATTCTTTTTTTACCTTCTCTCTGAGTGTATAGATTTATCTATACCTTTCACGTTAGGAAGTAAACAGTCGGTTGCATACTTGCAGTTAAACTGGTATATATGTATTGTACAATTGATTTGTAGTAGGTTAACTGTTCAGTGCAGCGTGAATTTTCCACTTTTTCTTTTACATATACACCTTCAACACAACAAATCACCCTTGGTTATCAATATTAAGATGTTTACAGTTGCATTCAAGCACCAAGTTCTGATCCAGGTCTAGGTTTTAAAAAAAATCAAGTGTATTTTGGCTTAGGCCCACAGCTAACATTGACACCTCTTGCAATAATTTTCAGTCTGCAGATATGTGAAGATTAAATTTATGTAAGGATTCTTTAAATCCTGGTTTGAAAAAAGTCAAATAAGAAAGCATTTTTTTATCACCTTAAATTTCTCTTCATACAGGTTAAGAGATCAACAGATATTTGATATGGTACCTGTAGATGGATTAGCTTACTATTAATTACACAAACATAGGAAAACAGAATAAGATATTAATAGAAATAGTTTTGTATCAGAGGCAATACTTCTCTTTTCCTATTGCCATCCAAATATGCTGAGAATCTATATTTTTCCCTTTCCAAATACACTGAGAATCTGTATTTTTGCAAGAAACTTGAAGCGTTTAAATTCTCCTTACTGTCTTCGGTTTTAATGTACTGAGTGGCTTTTTTAAACATAGATTTGGATGCTTATTAGAGTGTCTTTCTAATAAAAAGTGAACTCTTAGTGGTAAGGCAATGCTGTGGGAAAAGCCTATATTACTTTTGCTTTGTAGAAAACATATGTGAGTATATAAAGTACCCTTTAAATGTTTTGCTTACTATTTCTGGTCTCCCAAGCTGTGTTTCCCACTGAGCTGTGCATCTTATTACTTGCTGTTTCCCAACATTCATGCGTATTAAAGCCCCAGGAAAGGCAAAACCCATAAGAACCATATAAGTGGGACAGTTGTGGTAGACTTTAAAATCTATCACCTTGTGTAATGCCTTATCAAAAGCCTGTTGAAATGACAGAGAGACCACTGCTCACCAGAGAATGTCCCAGCTGGGCTTATGTATTATGCCAGACCACAACTCTGCAAAAATTGTTAAACTTCTCAATCTCATAATTTTATAAAAGCCTTTGAGAATTCAGTGCTCTATAAGCAGCCTTTGAGAAAATCATAGTATCTTCTGTATTATCTTACATAATTTGACCTGCACAAAATCAACTGCTGTTGTTAAAAAACTGTGGCAGCTTTTATAAGCTACTGTAAAATATGCATGGTCTGAAAATAAGTTATTGAAATGTACCTGTGTTTTATCGAGACCACCCTATTTAGTGTTTTCTGATGTTCCTCATGAATTGCTTTGACATGATCCACCTGGGGGGGACTCACTGCAGCAGCAGAAGTTGACTGGGGAAAGGAAGGGGAGTGAGAAAATTAACTGACGGGGGTAAAATTTTTTTAGTCACTGTGGCGGTACTGCTATGTGTTAACTCTTATATTCCTTCTTTTCATTCTTAGAGGTGAACCTCCTCCTACCTGAAAGTAATAAGAATTAAGAGTGGTGAGAGAGATGTTAAATGGCTATAGGCGATTAGAGTGCATTAACATAATAGAAAGAGATCAGATCTCCTCTCTTTTACATCCAATTGATTAAGCTTGAGGATGCAGAGATATATAACAAAGTTACACCCTTATGCTAATGTCAAACAAAATTTTCCTTAGGTTCCAGATTTCCTTTCTGGTGCCAGTTGTGCCATATTTTTATTGTCTGTAGTTTTGGCAGCAAAAATACTCTGCAGTGTTATGGAAGAGGTTTCAGCCAGAAGCACAATGACTTGCAGCATCTTCATTATTGATATAGAAAGTTCCCTTTGTTTCTGTCCCTGGAGTAATCCTCAAATTTTCAGTATTTCAGGCGTAATAATCCATCTTAATATTCCTCTGTGTGATTACATTCAGTTTTCCCTAATGAAATAACTCTTTAATCTCTCCAGTAACTTTTCTTGCACTGTTGAAACTATACCTTTTAAGTTTTTTACTACTCATATACCACAAACTTCTGGTTTTTGATATTTACCATGGTAATATTCTGTTTAAGCACAGAACTGGTCTTCACACAAGACATTCGCACAAACCTGTGCAGTGCTTAAATGTAGTCTAAACACTATTTTTAGGACCGTGCAATGTTGAGGCAGGTTCTGGCCTGTTCATTTCTGTTTGACATCTTCACTTACAAATAGTGAGCACTGATCAGTAAAAATGGCAAGTTGTTCTTCCTCCTTTAATCATGCAGGTCACTCTTGCAGGGATAGGGGCTGCACCCCCAGTAAGTCTTCTTAATGTCACTCATATCAGTAGGTCTCCCCACCAACGTAGGATAAGTCTGCCTGAGATAACTTCAGAAACTGAGGCCTAACTTTTTTGTAATCTTGTTGGGTTTGTGATTTATATACCATGAATTATTTGCTTGCTTCCTTTTAATGTTTAGGCAGCTCTGTGCAAGAAGGTGGTTTTATTCCAGTACATGAAACTAATTTCTGCAGCACATATCTGGGAGGAATTAGCATTGCTGGAAAATTCCTCTAGGGAAATGATTTTGCTCTTTTCCTTCTGTAGTTGTTCAACCATTTCTTTTTAATAAGCTGAAGCTATTATACTGTGTTGTCTTCCTTGATTACAGAAATCCATTTCTTTGGACTACATGGAACAGGCATGTCAGTCTAATAAAGCAAAGAGCCAGTTGCGAGGGATGTGGAATGCTGCTGGTACTTAATGCTGTTTGTACCAGAGTTCTGCTGGAGGCAGCTCGGTCTGTTCTGTGAGAATTGCTGTTAGAGCTACTTCTAGCAAATTTGTTTCCTGGTCACTGTTAACTCTCTTGTGAGAGCTGTTTCAGCTCTTTTTTTGTTATCTGTCTTTCTTTGAAGACTTGAACTTCTCTGATCGTACCTCAGGTCTGTTTCTCTGTTGGCCTAGAACCACACCACTGCTTTTATTTTCCTTTCCCTGCTCTCCTTTTATTGCATATCTGCCTTCTCAATTTGCAATGTTATTAATTATTTCAATAAAATGGATAACAGAAATGTTATCTTTTCTTTCTTTTTTTTCTATGCCTCTTTCCTGTCTTATTACTTCCTTGTTTTTTCCTTTTCCTCCTTCTTCTTCTTCTTCTTTTCCTCCTTTTTCCCATTATATGGATTTCTGCTTTCCCTCCCAGGTCTGTTTCAGTTTGAGGGACAAAGGGATTTTCTGCAGGGCATTTGAGTAGTGAAGGAGCATGTGCTGATACTGCTTAGTACAGCAGTTGTTTGAAGCTGTTTCCCTGAGTAGACAATAAAAAACAGAGGAATATGGTGAACCACAGCAGTTTATTACTGTAGATGGGTTTGACCCAACTTCATTGGCTATTTTCTATACAGCATTAGTCACCTACAAGCAGGTGCTATAAGAAGCCCTAAGACTGATATGATTTGATGGTGCATCAGGCATTTCAGAGTAGTAAGTCTGTAACACCGAGCAGAGTGGGTCTCAGTAAGGTCCCATATTTCCATTCTCACATGCATCAATGTCTTGCTGCTCAGTGCCAAAAAAGACCTATGACATAAGCCAGAGAGACAAAATTTTGGCTAGAAAAAGCTTTGCTAGAGAAGAGGAAGGACTTCCTCTCCAGGCAGCTTCCAAATTTATATTGAGCTCAAATAACCCTGGGACAAGCTTAACATTTTGTCTCCAGGAGTTTCAGTGGTCTTGCTCAGTGAGGTGCTTTCAATTTTTCTAATCACCATTACTTTATGCATAGTGTTTTTCTCCAGCCTTGCACTTTGTGTAGCTGTAATACTATTTTGGATGGTCTTGATATACCTGTGAAAATGTTGAAGTTAGGAATAAGCAAAGTGAAGTTATTTTCATGTATGGATAGAAAGTAGGGTTGGCATTTTAAAGGCAAGATGTAAGAGGTTTGAACTCAAGCTAACCAAAACAAAAAGTGTATCCAAGTGACCGATAAATATTTATGACTTCTTTTATTTGGTCGTGATCACTGCTTTGGCTTCAGAAATGTCTTTGCTCAGGTTTTTAGAGCAGAAGTATCTTTCCTGGTCTAGCATACCATATAGGTCACAGTTAAATGATCTTGCTTCATAGCCTCTGAATCCAAGACAGAGGAAACCACTCTGGATACCATAAATTCCATAATTTGATTGTACAACCTCAAAAAACCCAAAACAAAACAAACCCTAATCCAACAGTTTGTTTTGTGATATATGTTGATAACCTCAGGTTTCAGTCTTTCCTATCATCAGTCTGTTGGCTCAGTGTAATACAGGAGAGGAGTATGTTGAACTCAAACCTATTTGATTTTGGCCACCTAAAAATCTAAATGTTTTTTAGTTTCATACAGAGTGGTAAATCATATATTCCTGTGAGTTTACACATTTAACTCATCAATCATGAGAATAGCAGCTTGTAATGTATCTTGAGATTTTTATGTGAATTTAGCAGTGATTAAGGGCACTTACTTATTGGTTATAAGTTGTTTGGTTTGGATTTTTTTTGCACCTGAATCTGTGTACTTGGGGAAAATGAGTGTAAATTTCTGTGTGATACTCTATGATATCTGTTAACAATGATTTAAGAGGATCCCTGGAGGAAGGACAGTTCCATTCCTATTTCTTGCCTTTCTGCTTAGACTACTGGCAGGGCTTGAGAGGTTTCTGTGATGTTTGCCTTCTGAGAGCTGAAACAAGACCACTGACTCAAAATCAGTTTGAACATGAAGTCACTTAAATTTGTCATGAGAATTCCAGTAAGAGACCCTTTTTGTTCTCTTCTTGACTTCACAGAAAAGAAGAGCAGCAAGAAGGCAGAAAGTGCCCAGGCTGCCAAGTTAAACAAGACTTTTGCACCCATCTTCCTTAAAGGCCTGACTGACCTCAAAGTAATGGATGGAAGCCAAGTGATAATGACTGTGGAGGTATCAGGTGTGTAGCTATAGAACACTATTATTTAAAAATTTTAAGTCCTGCTGCAAAGTATGTGCTTTTTTCCACTGTCCTTTTCTTTTAGCAGGTGTCTTTGCATTTGGAAATAATAACTTAAGGAACCAATTTTTTGAAAGTAAAACCTAGATTTGTATAATCTGATTTTCAGAGTGGATTAACATTATCCAGGGTTAATGTGTTCAGACCTGTATGAGTGTTTATTTATTGGAATAATAATAATAATAATATTAAGGTTATTATTGGGTCCTGCTGTTGAACTAAAACTAAATTTCAGTTGACTTGTAATAGCTTTTGTTGTGACCCAAACAAGATTGAATTCCTGGAGTAAGATTAAGGCTGCAGAAAAGAGCAGTCTTGCTATGAACTTTGGTAACAGAAACTCTTGATAACCACCTTTGTGAGATCTAGAATTAATTCTCCCTCTCTATTATATGTATGCTTTTCTTATTCATTTCTATTTTAACTGTGATAAGACAGATGTAGAACTATTTCACATTAGTCAGCATCAACAGAGTTAATGAAATTCCTGAATGTTTTGAAGATGAACTTGCAGAATCAAGTGGCACAAAACAACCAACCTTTTTCATTTTCTTAATCAATATCACAGAATCACAGAATGTCAGGGATTGGAAGGGACCTCGAAAGATCATCTAGTCCAATCCCCCTGCCGGAGCAGGAACCTAAATGAGATCACACAGGAAGGCGTCCAGGCGGGTCTTGAATGTCTCCAGAGAAGGAGACTCCACACCCTCCCTGGGCAGCCTGTTCCAGGGCTCTGTCACCCTCACTGTAAAGTAGTTTTTTCTCAAGTTTAAGCGGAACCTCCTGTGTTCCAGCTCACACCCATTGCTCCTTGTCCTATCATTGGGCATCACTGAGAAGAGCCTGGCTCCATCCTCATGACATTTGCCCTTAACATAGTTGTAAACATTAATTAGGTCTCCCCTCAGTCTCCTCTTTTCCAAGCTAAAGAGACCCAGCTCTCTCAGCCTTTCCTATGGTATTTTGATGGTATTTTGTGTGTGACTCTTGATTTTTGTTATTTCCTATTTTTCAGCTAACCCACCTCCTGAAATTATCTGGCTGCACAATGGGAAAGAAATCCAGGAGACAGAAGATTTCCACTTTGAGAAGAAGGACAATGAGTACAGTCTGTACATCCAGGAAGTATTTCCTGAAGACACAGGCAAATACACCTGTGAAGCCTGGAATGAATTAGGAGAAACTCAAACCCAGGCTACATTGACAGTACAAGGTATAAAGTTCTTCATCTTAGGAAATACTAAAAGAAAATAATTCTAATGTGCTGGAGTAGTGTCTATTTAAAGTACATGAGTGTTTATAAGGTCTGTTGTGAAAGATGCTAGGAGTTCTCAGTCTCTGCATCTGAATTAAAAAGGATATTGAGCAGAACAAGTTTAAAAAAAAAAAATCTTTTCACTCTGGAACATTATGTGACTATTTCAAAAATGCATTCCTGAGTCCTACTGCTAGGGACAGTGCAAAAGTTCTGCTAAATGCAGCTTCAGATTATAACTATAAGGCTTACTTAGCTATGCACTTAGTGTAAACTATTTAATGGTGTTTTCCTTTCTAATTAAAGCCCTGAGTATTTGGAAAAACTGTCTAGGAGCCAGGTATCCTGGCTTTAATATTGGCATTGTAGTGGTAGCAGGTGATGAACACATGATTTCTGCAATTTGAGATCTAGCTGCAAAAAAATTTGGCTTTGAATCTCCACATATGATGTAAATCCCACAGTTAGCAGTGAAGTACCTACAAACTTCCTATGACTGATCATTCATTACCTTCATGACAGGGGACTTAACCTAGTCTTATCATATGCCAATATTTACCCATAGTCATAATTGAGAATTATTGGAAATCAATGGGACACTTTCATTTTTTTTAATGTAAAGGATCTTAACCCTAGGATTTCAGAGAGCTGTGCCTCCAGGGGTGGGTTTCTAGCCTGTTGTCAGTGTCTTCTCTGAGTTCAGACCTTCCTCTATTATCCAAGCTCCCCTGAGATCTAGCCTCAGGGTCAGTCTTCTATATTAAATGCAATTTTATGCAACTGTTAATGATGATTTATTACATGAGCTCTCAGCTGCACAGCAGTTGTAGTACTGTCATTTGCCCTTAAAGCTATTCCTACCCATATTCTCTAAGGACAAAACTTCAAGATTCCTTTTAGGGCAGCTTTAAAGTCCCTTTGTTTTGCTCTTAATATAAGCCTGGATTGAGCCAGTAAAGTGCCAAGTTAATGATTAATTTTAGTACTAACACAAGTGACTTCCAAAATTAAAGCCTGACTTATTTTCAGATTAAAAATACATACACTCTGCATGTACAAAATAACTTTGCCTGTCTGTGATTGCTTTTCCTGAAATTAGTTGGCTTGTTAGTTACATTCAACCTTGGCATTTTCTCCTGATTTGTAAACTGTGTTTGTAAACTACAGAACCTCAGGATGGTATTCAGCCCTGGTTCATTAGCAAACCGAGATCAGTGACAGCAGCTCCTGGGCAAAATGTCCTTATATCCTGTGCCATTGCTGGAGATCCTTTCCCCACTGTTCACTGGTTTAAAGATGGACAAGAAATAATGCCGGGAACAGCATGTGAAATCCTGCAAAATGAAGACATCTTCACACTGATTTTAAGGAATGTGCAATCTCGTCATGCAGGGCAATATGAAATTCAGCTCAGGTATGTTTGCCATGAAAAGAGCTTGTTCCCTTGGAACAATTAGTTGTATGTACCCTCAAGTCAAAATTCCCACTTGAAGAAGACAAGAGTTCCCTCCTTTTTGCACAAAACAGTAGGGTACTAAAGGAACGAAATATTTCTGAGGGATGAAAAGAACTAATAAAACTCAAAGAGGAAAGAGGAAACGCAAGAAGAGTCGGAAAGAAAGACAAAGCAGTATAGAGTTTCCTCTTAGGATCCTGAAAAACAAAGCTTTGTCTTGATTTTGGAGCTGTTGTTTATCATGTTTGGCATCTCTCTGGATATTTGTAAGGATGTCTGCTTTTCATGGGAACAACGTGACCAGGAAGGGCCATTCCACAAGATTATGATCCATACCTTTAAGGAAAGAAAGTGTTTCCTGGCCATATTTGAAATGTCTTAATTTTGTACAGAAGCTGTAGTCTCCTTTTTCTGATGTATCTCTGAAATGAGGCACCTTGATGCTTTGAACTTCTTGTCATTCCCACAAAATTTGGAAGAGCTGTCTTAAATTTGTTTGTTTGTTTTGTTTTTTTCTGGTAAAATAACTGTCCTTTAAATGAAGAATCAGATTTGCCAGTTACTTACTTTACAGAAAGTGCCACAGCATTTTCCACCTCCAATGGTGAAGACTAGGTGTAATTACATATGATATTGCATGATATTACAATGAGGGACATGTCACTGTGTAGACGCCTAGCGCTAAGGTATGTTTCTGTAGACTATCACAGGCAGCCACAAAGTAGCCTCAGTATATTTTTGTATTTAAAGTCAGAGGAGACACTCACTTTTCACCAGAAAAGGGTGCTTTAGAAAATTATAACTGTTGTATATCAAGATGTCCTATAAAGTTTTTCTACCCTTAATTTCAAGTTTTAATACTAATTTTTATGTAGGTACAGCCATATGTGCCATGACATTTTTGCAAATAATCTCTTCAGTCGATTTAGACTCTTTGTACTCCACAATAAATTGTGAACTGAGTCATTTCAGAACAATTGACTTGTTCACAATCAGCCCAGGTCATCTAGGGCGTTCATACTGCTGATTTGTGCAGATCATGTCTACCTACTTCCTTGCATCTAAGAAAAGTTGCTTTGGGGATCAGTGGCATTTCTAACACTCAGTACCTCTGGCAGGATTAGAAATGCCAGTTCAATTTCATTAAGATCACTGACCTCTACATGAGAGAGCTGGCCAAACTGAGAGAATTACTACCTTCTACTGGTACATTTCCACACTTTGGTTTGTGTACCCTGGACATGGTCATCTTCTCTTATGATATACTGGTGGTTTCACTTGAACTGAAAGACAATGAGATATTTCAGCAAACTTCGGGGATGGAAGAAGGAAAGAGAACAGGAAGAACAAAGGAGAGCCAAGAGGGTTTTGTGGAAGACTTTGTTGTGACTGACATAAGCAAGTTGACCTTAATGAATAGGTGTAGTTGGTGATCACTCAGGCCAAATTCATCACTGAAGACATTTGTCAAAGTGGAAGCCCAACAATATAATTACTTTAGAATGTAACAGAATGTACACTTAGAAAATAAATTACTTCATAAAATTAACAGAGGATAACAGTTTTGGGGGGAATGAAAAGAAGAAAAGTTTTAGCTACAAAACACCGCAGCAGATTACATGCTAGATTCAGTTATTGCCTAATCCTTTTACTGGAGAAATAGCTGGGGATCCCACAAGGATCAGTGCATTCATGTTGGCTTTTTCTAATCCATAATGAGTAAAGCTGTGCAGGAATTAGAGCAAGGGGAATGCTGATACTTCTTTTTACTCTGCTGTCATTTGCAGAATTTCAGTTACTGTTCAGGGAACAGAAAGCCATATTCTTTTAGACAATTGCATACATACTATGAATAACAGAGAAGTAACTGCCTCAGGAATATCCAAGGAACCAAATATCAGTTGTATAAATTCACGTTTGCAATAGAGCTACAATAATTTTGAGCAGCAAATAGTCTTGTCTGAATAGCTTTTGAAAAGCCTGCATTTGTCTTGAATACTTGACTGAGAATTGTTTATATATTCAGAAAGTGTCTTAACAGTACCTGATAGGAGAGCTGTGTTTACTGTCTTTCAAAAACTCTTACAAAGTCCATTAAAAATATGAAATAACTGAGAAACCACAAGTCAATTCACTGAAGAGTTTATAGAGAAGTTGACAGTAGGCTATTTTTAAACATAATCATTTTCTTTTCAAATAAAATGTGCAGCTAATTTCATGTATTAATTTTAGAAGCATGTTGCATAGCAGCTTTTAGGGAGTCATTCCTTCTTCAACTCCTGTAATTTAGTCTGGGCATGGTTTCCTACCAGTGTTAATTATTTTCCAATTTTCCTCTCCATTATTCTTAAGCTTTGATTTCTGTCCTAATACCTCCACAATTCTCCTTTTTTGTTGGCCACTCACAAAGCAAAATTCTGGTCTTAAAAATTTATGTTTAACAAAAGATCTACTTGTGTCTTCCTAATTCTTTCTCCTCTCATCAGAGTGAGCTGGGAAGGGTGTGACCCTGTGTGATTCTAGTGCGATCCATCAACGACTGCTGGTTGGCTTTCTGTTTTTCCCTCTCTCAGCATTATTTAGAATACATGTTTGTTTTGCCATTTACTATATAGCAGACTACTAAGTCTGACTTTGAAGTAGGTGGTCATTGTAGCCTCTCCTGGTCCTACACAGACCTCTGATTCCTCTACACTTGCATTCTTCATTTTAATCGTCCTAATGATGTTCCATTAAGCCTGTTATTGCTCAGGGCTCAAGGAATGGTGTTGCATAAATATAAAAAGAACAACAGATGCACCCACTACTGCAGTTCATCTATTGAAATTTGAACATTTTACAGCCTGCAAATGCCAGCCTGTGCAGTTGAGGTATAAGAAATCAGTCAGTCTTTGTGAAACCATCATGATTGAAATGGGAAATAAATCCTTTTCTGACTCAGAAAACCACAGATATCTTTTTCTCCTGCTGTCCTTTGTATCCTTCCAGTGATGCAAGGACTGGTATTTTTTTATCCCAGTATGACTTACCCATGTTCTTTCAGTCATTGTGTACATCATAAATTAAGAGATAAACAAAGAAATTGGGACCACTTGACAAAGACTGTGTTTGTAGAGGAAAGCCTTTATCTTTATAACAGCACAGTCAACATAAGCAACCTCAGAAATCCTCCTGCAGTTCCTTAAAGAAATCATCTGCTTTGTTAACTTTTGTCTTCTCAGACGCTGGTTATTTCTGTTCTCTCTGACTTCATCTTCAATAAATGTTGGGTTAGTGTTGATAAAACTTATTTAGAGATTTTGATGATCTGATTAATATCAGAAGTAAACATTTACCTTATAAATCAGTGTTACCTCAAATATTTTGCAATTCAGGTTATATAAAAAGCAGCTGTAGGATTACGTTTCGTTACACCAAACAGTAAATGTAGTTCTGTCTTTCTGTAAAATACAGTTTGCAAAGCTTGTTTTCTGCTAACAACACATTGTCTATTTTTAGGAAAGAAAACCATGACCCCTTCCTGTCCAATTCTCCCACTCAGTGTTGTAAAATGCAAATAAAATGATTGGTCTTTCAGGTATAAAAATCTTTTGGCCAAAACCTCAAATGAGGTTAATCAGTGCATCCTCTTTGAAGCCAGTAGAGCTGCTCTGCTTTATGTCAGCTAAAGTTGTGATCCAGTAGATTAGTTGCTTTCTTTGGGGTTAAAGCTTCATGGAGTCTGGACTTTCTCTCCATTTAACTAACTCCCAAAAGTATTGCAAAACCTCATTCTGAGTCTTTGCAGTTACCTGCACTGAAGCACCAGCTATAGCTAGGGATCAACTTCTTTGCCCTGTTCAATTCATTCTTAAAAAAAATGTAATTTTTCTGCAATATTTGTTTCACACTTGGTAGGCCTGGAGGACTTTTCTGTGTGTCCCTACAGTATGATTAATAGAGCTTTTTTCCTCTTCCTCCAGAGAGTGCTTCCTAGGGACATGCAGACAATAAGTCTCATCTAAGGTTCAGTGAAAATATTTGAGTAGATTCTGCCAAGAAACTAGTATTTCAAGATATTTTGAACATAAAAGCCATTCCAGGGAAAACTGATCCCACAATAGGACAGAGAGCTATTTTTAAAATTGCTTTAGGCTTTGCAGCTGGGGTTTTATTTGTTTTTGGTGGGGGGGGGTTATTATTGTTATTATTCCTTGACATTTTAAAGATAAATGCTGTGCATGGGCATTCTACAAAACAATCCTGCAAAAGTCAACACTTCCAGACACTTCTTACAGCACAGCTACTAAGCATAGGTTTTATCCATTTCTACCATTATTCCACAATAACAGAGCAACTAAGATCTGTCTTAGTCTAGGGTTTTGTTGATAAAGTGCCGACACAGAGAACCTCAAGTTAAAGAAGTAATATTGTTATTGCCAAGATTCAAAACAGCAAGGATGTGAAAGACTTGAAGTAGTGCTTGTGTACTGCAAAGCTCTATTTTTTCTAACTGCCCTTATGTATCTTGCCTTGCCTAGATTCTGAAATTGCATAAATATAAAAATATTTACAAAGTTTCCAAAATTATTCTTGATTGAATTTAGCATCTAAACTATCCAGTCCTTCTTAATTTTTCTTGGCTTGTTTCTCTTTTTCCATCTTGTGATCTCCAAGGTGGGTCAGCGTTATTAGCTTCACCTTTTTAGACTCTGCAACTGAATTCAGAAGAAAAAATTATGTTCTCCCTACTCCTAAAATCAGTAACAAAACTCACTTTGATTTCACTGGGAGCAAGACTTTCCCTGAGAAGACTACACTTTTGAACAGGGTTATGATGAATCAGACACAGACTTGAGGTTTGTACCAAGTGGTCTAGTTTTCAGTCATTCACTTGAATCAGGAATCATAATTAAGATCAAAAAGCTACCTTGTGAATCATTTTTCCATCTAGGTACTTCTATGTCCCTCTGTTGCACTGTTAAGTGCTTCCCAAGGTTTTAAAAATAGAAAGAACAAAATGCTCTCCTGCTTTCTTACCCCCTCCTTTATTTTCCAAACCCTGTGAAAAATAGCTTAGTTTAGATAGGTTTACTTTGCCTTCCTTATTTACTTCTTTGCATATGTGAAGAATTTGCAGGGGAAAAGATTCATTGCAGAAATGAATCCTGCAGAAATGCTATTATTCTTCACAGTGGTCAGGATCACATTCAGTATCCCTGGATCCCTCTCCTTGGAGAGTTCTGTCTCTGTTACTTTAACCTCTCCCACTGGTGACACAATTCTTGTGGGCAAATATTTTTGCCATACAGTCATGACAGGCTGAGCAGTGGTGCCTCCCTGTTTGTTGTATGCCGTAAATTGTCTATACTTCAGCTTGCATGGCTTCTCCTACTTTGCCAGCTTTGGATTGGTTTTAAGTCCTAAAGAGTAATTGAGCTCTAGGAGACTTACACCAGGGATCTTCTGGTAAACCACAGGCTGCTAAGGGCCTTGTAGCACTGATGAATGAGAAACTACTTGAGCGGTTTCAAAGCAGTCTCTGCTTTTCTTAAAAGCTTCTGAGAAACAGGAAAAAAATTCATGAGCTTCAATAGTGGCAAAAGGGGCCAGTGGCAAAAGGGGCCAGTCTGAAATGCGTTGTTTGAAGATACCAGGTTTTCAGCAGTGTTGGTACCCTGCCATCATTTGATACCAATCAGTATGTTGGGAGGAGGTGATGTGCAGTTCTTTCTATTTATCTTTCTATTTGTCTTTCCTTCTTTCTATTTCTCTTGCTTCCAAATGAAGGTCACACATAAGAGGAAGTAAGAATGGCAGGTCTCCAGTGCAGGACTGAGTTAAATACTCTCTGCATTGACTTGAATCTTCTCCTGCCATTTGGGCGGTTTCTGTTTGGTACTCAGATATTCTCTAGTCTTTTGTATTGAAGGAATTTAAGGTTGTAGCTTTCAGTGCTGCCTTATGGATTGCCTTCAATAACAATTTCTAGTGGACATACTCTGACTTGTTCAATAATAAGTGTTGAAAACTTTTCTATGGTTTCTTGTTGTTAATGTTGTCTTAAGGTCAGATAAGATGTGTTCTTACCAGCAAGGCCTTTACTTTACAATCCAATCACTTACATCAACTACACCGTTTTCTTCCTAGTGTTAAAGGCTTGATTTTCATATTAGGCTGATCCACTGTTTCACTTTCCAAAGCAACAGAAAGCAAGGGAAATCCATCTGAAAAGATGATGGCACTAATTGTTATTATAAGGACATAGCTTAGTGCTGCATCTATGTTAATAATCTTGCTTACTGTGTGACTTATTGCAAGTTGTAAAAGGGTGAAATTATAGTTTATTCACCCAAACAGAACCATATCTAGGAATGTATTTCCATGGACTATTTAAAAAACAGGCCAGACAATATGTTTATTGCAAACTAACAGAAAGGCACTTCTGAGTCTGTGTTTTAAACATCAGAGCAAAGTGGACTTGAAGGTGCTCTTAACTAGCAATTCTTTTGAAAACAGAACACAGTTGGCAAAACATGCCTCTTTTTCCTTCCTCCCCACAAAGCACATAGTTTTGTTCATGTCCAGAAAATATTCTTGGTAGCAAAAATGATTTTTGTCTGAAAAAGAAAAATCATCCAGGAGTTTGTAGTCCATTTACAAGCTTATACTTTAACTGGGAAGGATGAAGGAGTTTTCATTAATAAAATATGTCTCTAGACCTTAATCAGTTCAAGTCTGTTTTTTTTAATAGCAGTTCAGGGGAGCTGAAGAGAGGGAGTTACAGAACTGCTACCCTGGAGGAGTTAAATTTTGCTTTTGGCATCTCCTGTGTTAAGTGGAGAAGAGCCATTTGGGGATAAAAAAATGATATATATCTGCAAGAGGGAGGGAGCAGCGGGGGTGGGGGGAGCACTTTAAATGAATTCTTTAATGGGAGCCCTTTCCAGAAGGCATCCATGGTATTCCTCTGCAAAAGGAAGAATAAGTACTCAGCACCATATATGGTGACACTTTTATGTTTTTTAATATAAACATGTACAGGCTAGAGCAATCCATGTCGACGGGTTTTACTGATTGGTTGGGCTACGGGGGAGGGAAGGAAATGAGACCCTGCTTTTAATATCATAACATTAGAAATCTTAAGAGCTTGGGTTTGAATAAATAAACAGTAGGCAGAGTTGGAAAGATTTTCAACTTTGCAAAATCGCCCCTTCCTCTGCCTTGATTTTCCAGCTTTTGTATTTGTTTTCCTTTAGCTTGTTTGTTTGCAGCTCTTTTATTCTGTAAATTGCTTTGATTTTTGTTCAGGGAGTATGTTCTTCCCAGTGTAGACAGCAACAGATATAGCTTGGCTCCAAACATAAGGGGACCAAATCCACTCAGTCAACCACCACAATGCTGGGCATAGGAAAGGAGGATGCCACACTGGGTTTGAGCTGCTTTAGTGCAACACACAATCACTTAGCTGAGACAAGTTACAGTTTTGGAGGGAGAAACCTGTGCTTTTCTGATTTCACTTAAATATTTCAGGAACCAAGTTGGAGAATGCAGCTGCCAGGTGTCTCTGATGCTGCGGGAGAGTTCAGCTTCCAGAGCAGAAATGCTCAGAGAGTGAGTATTTTTCCCAGGGACTTGCATGGGTGGGTTCTATTTTTTGCTCTGTTAATTCCCTGCCCTTACAGACCCAGCCTGGCTGCTGTTCAACTTAATCCCCAAATGTGACCCAACAAATTGTTTTCATCATACAGGCTAAGCACATTGTACCAAGCCAGAGTAGAGAAGATCTTTTTTGTTTGTGCCCTTATATGGCTCCTGAAGTCATCATTGATGCAATAAACTAATGGAGTGTGCTCCTCTAATCAACCTCCCCTTCTATAAACACATTTTGTTCCTGCTCTGAGATTGTTCCCTGACATTTTTAAACCAGCCCCTTTCCTGGCTCTCTCTTTCTTTTCTTTTTCGGATCTTAGTGGGAGGGAATCAGCCAGCTCTGGAGAGGGAAGAGATGGTGGAGATCATGGTAAACTAACATTTGGTAGAACAAGTGGCTTCAAAAAGAACAGCAGTGAAACCAGAGCAGCTGAGGAAGAGCAGGAAGACGTCCGAGGTGTGCTGAAGAGGCGAGTGGAAACCCGGGAACACACAGAGGAGAGCCTAAGGCAACAGGAAGCTGAGCAACTTGATTTCCGTGACATTTTAGGCAAGAAAGTCAGCACCAAAAGTTTTTCTGAGGAGGAACTGAAAGAAATACCAGCCGAGCAAATGGACTTCCGAGCAAACCTGCAGCGGCAGGTCAAACCCAAGACCTTGTCAGAGGAGGAAAGGAAAGTTCATGCACCTCAGCAGGTGGACTTTCGTTCTGTGCTGGCCAAGAAAGGCACCCCAAAAGCCCCATTGCCAGAGAAGGTGCCACCTCCCAAACCAGCTGTTACAGATTTCAGATCTGTGCTAGGCTCAAAGAAAAAGCCACCTGCAGAGAATGGCAGCGCTAGCACCCCAGCACCAAATGCCCGCACTAATTCTGAAGCCCAGAATGCGACCCCCAATTCTCAAGTCCCTGTTGCCAAACCAGCAGTGAAAAAAGAAGAGAAGAATGACAGAAACTGTGAACATGGGTGTGCAGTGGTGGATGGAGGAATAATTGGGCAAAAAGCTGAAAACAAAGCAACAGCAAGCAAACCACCAGCAAGCAAAGGAACAGCACCCTCCTTTACCCAGAAGCTTCAGGATGTTCAAGTAGTAGATGGTGAAAAATTGGTCTTACAATGTCGGATTTCCTCTGATCCCCCTGCAGCTGTCAGCTGGACTCTAGACAGCAAAACCATCAAATCATCAAAGTCCATTGTCATCTCCCAAGAAGGTAAATTAATTAAATTACAAGCCAGCTGGGTGGCACAGTTATATCCGGCCCTTGATTAATAATATTTAGTTCATTAAAGGTAACGCAATACTTTAAGTCCTGTGCCAGTAACTGTTTCCAGATGCAACTTTCTTGTTATTTCAGTGGAGTACACAAGGAAAAGTATTGTTTGACATTTCTTGCAGATTCTCCTTTAACAGCCTGCAGACGTAATTTTTATAAAGTTGAACTTCTTGCATTTTTAAATGCTGTTTACATAGCTAACGCTGTTTAAGGAGCTGATACATGACGTTTATTTAAGCTGAACTTTAAGGATTTAGAACACTGAAAACAGAATAATATTATTGCTGGTTTACAAATTCTAATTTAATTCTCCTGTATGTTTAATATTTCTGGCTTTTTATTGCAATAAGGAACACAGAAGCAAAGAGAGGTTGTGTTATAGAAAGAAATAACTGCAACTTTAAGTTACATAGTTCAGAGTTGAGAATTGGTTGCCAGTGTATTTAATAGCCAACCACAGGTGCTCCTATTGCCTTTAAAGATACTGAAATATTTGAACCCTACTGGCCTGATGACTTTTAACTAATATCAAAACAGTACAGAGTTTGGTGTAAGTCCTCAGAGGGAACATTTACTGTCATCAAATGGAGTGATTCCTTTTTATTCCACATTCTGGATAATCAAACCCTACCAGGCTGGTTTTGTGTTAAAGTTAATATTGTATCTAGAAAAAATATATTTTCCTTGGGATAAAAATAAGGTGGATAGCATAATATAAAAAACTTCTTTACTTCATATTTGATTCATAAAACACTGCTTATATGGAAAATAACACTGTCATGCATGTTGTAGTAAAAAAGTTCATGTTCACAGTAAGATTTATAGCTTGACACAGGGGTCTGCACTCTTAATTGTGAGTCTTTCTTCATTTAATCCAGACTATTTTCAGTGTTATTAAATGAGAACCAAATGAGTACGCACAATGGTTTGCCACAACGAGTGAATTCTTGTGCAGTGTTCCAAGCGCTGAAACATGAGCATTCCTTTAAAGTGGATGCAGTCACAAACATTGCCTTCAGATAGGGTGGGGGAAAAATGGTACCCAAGTACTACATTAAGGGGATAGCAAAGTAAGTAGATGGAGAGAGGGAAATGGTAGCAGGTGTGTTGTGTCTGGCATGTGTCTGACGTAGCATGAAAATTTTATTTATGAATACATTATTATTTTCACCAGAGGGGACTGTATGGAATAGAGTAACTGTTAGGTACATGAGAAAAATTTGACTGGTGGAAGTGCTGTCCTTATAAAAAGAACTGACAGGATCAGGAAGGTGGGAGACTGCAATTTTATCAGCCTTACACTAGAAGCAAGATTTCAAGGGTTTTCTTGGAGTTGCTCAGAGTGAAAAGAAATTCTACATCTCAAAGTTTCATGTCTCGTACCAAAGTACGTCAGATAGACAGCATCTCTGTATCAAAGCTTCTGAGCTATGGTGGAGCCTCCTAAAGTCCTGAAGCTTTAGTGTTGTGGTGCTGTAGAAAGCTGTTTTCTTGACTGAAACAATCTGAATAATTGACTGTTACCATCCCCCAACTCATATTCACTTTATAAAATGATACTGTGGAGCTGAAAATCCAGTGTAATGATGTTTACAGTGAAGTGATCCTCATGTACAGAAATACTCTACCACCTGCCTGAGCAGGACATGTGACTAATCCCATCCAGTTTGTCTGGGCTAGATGACACTCGGTCAAAACACCCCAGGGTTGGCATTTTGTCAGGATGTCACACTTTAGCAGTGCTTTCCGTTGAGGTAAGGAATGGAGGTCACCACTGGATAAGGAATCCACTGTTTCAAGACAGCTTCTTGCAGGCAGTGAAGAAACTGTCCTTATGTTTGCTTGGCACCTGCATTATTACACTAGTATAATGCTTAGGTAGTCAGTGTTAGTGGTACTTCAAAGTTATGCTTTCCTTTGCACATATTTGCAGGGGATCTTAGAAAGAAATATTACACTGGGAAGTAAATGCCACAGTTTTCTCCTTTAATGGAAAGAAATGGAATGAGGATTAGAACTATTTTTTTTAACCTTGTTGCATACCCTGTGGTACACTGATGGTAATGCATTACATGATGGTCAGTTCAGGTTTTTTCCTGACAGTACCTGATAGTTTTTGCACTTGGAGAACAATGTGTTGCTGTTCTCTCACTGTGAGATGCTTTCATGACAGCTGTTAAGTCATTAACTAGGAATGCATGATACTTTAAGTAACTTCCAGTTTTCTTAGAGAATTATTTTTCTCTTTTCCCCTAATTAGGAACACATAAATAGTTGAAGGAACCAAAGGAGGAGAAGGAATAATTAGAGCTACAGATTAAAATTGAGAAATAATAAATTCAGGATGAATATAAGGAAATAATTGTTTGATAGAGAAACTGTGTGAATTAGTCTCACAGAAAGTGTTTTGAGCAGCTTTAAACATAGAGAGTAACAATGAAACTGGATGCAGTACTCAGCAGCCCGATGCCAAAATACCAAATGCCATCTTTTGCCCCAAATGCTGAAAAGGCAGCTTCATCGCACCTGCAGGTGTCATGTCCTTCAGCAGCAGTGCCTTTGGCAAACCTTGGAGCAGCATTTAATGGGCTCTGGAGATAATCCCGTAGAGTCATCCTCAGCTGAAAGAAGGTTGAGTCTGTGGGAAAGGAGAGGAATTCAGAGTGAACAGACCTAGCTCACATTAATGGGCTTAGATCTTGCAAAGCCATTTTTTAATTCTTTCGTATGACCTTGCTCCTCTTGTGTTAGGCAACAAAATCCACTATAGAAGTGTATAGACTGGGTCTCTCGCTATTTCACCAACTGGTTTTGTGCTGCTCTGATGTTTGGTGGTGACCACTGGTTCTCATATATGGAAAATTTTCCAGACTTATCTTACAGAGGAATAACTTACTTCTTCTTAGTGAGTTGGGTACTAGAAAGATCCTCTATCTAGAGTGAGACATATCTGTCTGCTTCTTATCATACTAGAAGCCCATTTTAGTTAGTATGGGCCACTGGCCCACAAACTGTTCAGTGTAAGTAACAGATGAACCTGCAGAATGCTATGTATTTGTCTTTTGAAAATTAAATTAACCCTCTCTGCCATTGCCAGAAAGCAAGAAGAGATAGCAGGTTGCTGATCTCCTGGTACCAAATATATTGTGAATACATAAAATCTGGTTTCAGGAGCATGCCCACCTGGTAAAATTAGTGGCATATTTGGCCAGGAAGGGCAGACTTAAAACTATACTTGGGTGTAACAAGTTCACAGAATAGGCAAACTAACTGGTCCCTTTATGTAGTCACTCACAGTAGCTTTTCTTGGCCTGTTTCTCCTAGTTAATAGTAAGGCCCTTTACCTGTTAGAAACAACCCTATTCATGTCTCCTCTTTGTTTGAAGAGGTTAATACAACATTGCCTGCCCAAGGCAGTTTAGGCATTGATGTTCAAGAGAAAAGGGGATGTTAGCCCCACTTCTGTACCATTGGAGAAGCCTGAATCAAACACCAGGATCAGAATAATCACAGATTGGTAAGGTCTTTGGCAAAGGAAAAATTAAATCCTGCTCCAAAGAAGATGGGCATATTTATGCAGTATTTGTGCTGTATTCTAGTACTTAATCTAGGGCTTGCAATGTGTTCTATTATTGCAGGGTTAAGTTTCCATTAGCAATTAGAAGGAAGAATCTGGGCAGCATTATACTGAATGTCACAATCACAACATATCTAAGATCAATCTCATTCCTTCTATTTTACATTTTAACTATTAATAATGTTTTGTTTCCCTTTGAAATAATGAACATCAGTACTTGTTTCTCCATTTCCTGTAATAATTCCCCAAATAATATTCTGTCAGTTGATTGGCATGAGTGATTTGTTGCTTAAAGTATCATTTTTATGACAAAGTGAGCTCTCACTCCATTTTTCTTTTACGAACGTGTCTGACCTGGTAGGAGTTTATTAATTATTTGATTTTATATTTTTATTCTTTTAAACAGTTGTCAGTGTGGTTATCTACATTCCTGGGATAGATACTAGTGTGGTTTTTGCCTGTGAAATAGCAAAATAAATGGTAATAGTATCAAACAAACAAAAGAGGGCACTCATAAATTAGAGCATTATGCATTTATAGGGGCAAGTTAGATGGTGTATGGTTAAGAGGCAGTTGATTTTATTATGACAGAGTTCATTTTTGAAGTTACAGAGGGCTTTTGGTTTGGAAAAAGGTTTTTAAGAAGGCTGTAGCAGACATTACAATGGAGTTAGACATATAAGGACTGAGTAGAACAAGCTTCCCCACACAGTGAACTTTTTAGAGCAGGAATAATTTTGTTTTACATTTGTATAGTAACTTGGCATAGCAATGCCCTGTGCTAGTGTCCTGCTATGTGACTCACTCTTGGATAGAAAATGCAGATAGAAAATTTTTGCATGATTACAAAAGTTGTTCTAAAAGACAACAGTGAAAGGGGTCTGGAAGCTGGCATCCTTACTGGACTGGAGAATTGAGGTGCATAGTGAACATAAGTCAAAACTGGAAAACTTGACTTGTTTGATTTAAAATCAGCTTGCTCTGCTTTTTTTTTCTTTTTTTTTTCTTTTTTTTTTTTTTTTGGCTATATTTAGTACCATGTGACTATATAGACTATATAGATTGAAGAGGAACTCCTGGTTATAGGCTCAAGTAGCAGTGATGGTGTAGCTTAGAAAATGCCCAGAGTTTGTATTGCTTTGTGTAAGACAGCATTTCTTTTCTATGTCTTGGCAGCATAAAGAGTTGGTAATCTTGTTAGCAATAATGCCTTAACAACTTTCTTGTGACTTAACATAACTCCTAAATCTTCCTATCAGTTGTGCAAGTCTGTGTCTATCAGTCTAACTAGGATCTGCCATGACTTTTTTGATTTCTTTTTAATTGACTTTGAGCAAGATCTTGGTGCATAATTACCATGACTGTATGTCCTGAGCTGAAAGTAGACAGATTCTGCAGCTTAAGAAAAGCTTCTTCAGAAAGTTTAAGGCTAGAGAGATTGTCTGAGCATCAGTTCTGACACAATTCCGTGTTTGTCACATGCCACAAAATTTCCCTCTGTACTACCATTTTTGTCCAAATCTTCTTTCTTCCAGAAACGCATGTAGTGTGGGTTTAAATATAGCAAGAGACATTTGCTATAATCACTGGTAATTTATTGCAATGTCTAATTATTCTTATAAGTGTTTTGTTTTTAAATCAAGAAACAAAGCAATGTCTTACTTCTAATTTGAATTTATCTGGTTTCTTCTTCCATACACTTGTTTCCTTTCTCTGCTAAACTAAAGAGCCCATTTGTACTTGCTAGAATGGCTTTGAGTCTGTAATCAAGATACCTCTCTGCCTCTCTTTTGAAACCTGACAAGTCAAGCTCTTACTAACTTTCTCTCTGTAATGCACTTTTTCCAGCCCTTGGAGGCTTGGCATTGTTTCATTTTGTTTTGTTTTTGTTTTTAATACCTCCTCTTCAGTTGCTGTTTGTTGGCTAATTATCCTATTTAGAAAATAGGCAGCAGGGCCGTATGTCAGTATCAGTGAGATAGAGGTCACCTTCCTATTGCTGTGCTTACTGGAGGTCATTGGTCCTCTTTCTACCTTACAACAGTGGAGCTCACGTTTGTTACTTCTGTATTAAACCTTTAAACCTTCTTAAAAAAGAGCATCCCTTGCTGTCCATGGCTGATTGTCATTTCACTATCTTAAGCCCCATTTTCCTTGAGTGAATAGAACTCACCTTAACAAGTAAATTAGATTGTTTGTGAGGCCTGTTCAGTTTTCTCTCTCTTTCTGTCCTTTCCCTTTCCAACATTCTTTCTATTATCTGTAAGTTTATCAACAGTAATTTATTAATACTTCTGCGTCACAGATTAAAATACTAAGTAACTTTGCTCCCTGTCTGATCACAGAGGAAATCCACCGGAAACAAACCAAATGATGATTTCCTATTGTCAGATCCTTCGTGAGATCTTTATTTTGGCTGCTCTAACACTTCCTAACATGAATGTTATTAATACAGCAATATAGCATCAATTACAAGCAGAATAATGTGAGATAACACAAATATTTCAATAAAGACTAAGACAATTACCCTTACACACATACATTTTCCAGTTAAGTATGAAATCTCATGAATAATGAAAGTAGATTTCTTACATAGTTTTCCTTACAACTCTATCAATTAGCAATAATTAAATTTGACAGTTGTTCTTCTCTGAAACTCATATGAGTTTTTTCACTACTTTGCCTGTTGTCATTGTAACTCTAGTCAGTATTTTCCAGGTCAAGTCACTTGCTATTTTTAAATGTGACTGTGACACTAGCACATATTTGCCTTTTCCCAGACAATTTGTAATTTATTAGAAAATTAACACCCGTGGGCCAGTGAGTTCCTTAATAATTTTTTTATGGCTCCTAGGCACAATTTCTCATGGCCTAGTATTTATTAATATTGCCTAAATACTCCACAGTACTTCTTTATCCCATGGGATACAAATGAGAAAGACATAAACTTCAGTCTGCATCACAGATAGGAGTCAGGAGGTTGGCCAGATAGATGCCAGTGTGGGGAGTTAGACTCGGGAGCTGTTTTTTTGTTGGTTTGTGTATTTGTTTTATAGTTGAAGTTGACTTTCTGCAGAGTTTCATGGAAAGAATGCAGAAGCCTAGAGATATTTTAAACTGTCTTGCACTATTTTTGAGTAAGTCAGAAAATCCTTTAATAGCTCAAAATGCAAGGGAAAGGCTTTGTGTATCTAAACCAGAGCCTCCAGTAAACTGTCAGCTTCTGTGGCTGTTAAATACTTTTCTAGAGCTTCACCAGTTACAATGTCAAAGTGGAAGATCCCAGTATTCAGGTTTACCCCAATCCTGCCCTTTATGACAGTGTTTTAAAGACTGTCCATAGGCTGGTTCATAAAAGAAAAGCAGAGGGATGGGTGGACAAAATTGATAGCAAATTCTTTTAGTTGACTGGGATTTGTGAAGTGCCAAGATTCACAATACCCAACTGGAGTAACCAGTCTGGGCTTTCTTGCAGTTATGAGAAAATAAGCTTGTTTTCGGGTCATGAAAGGTTTTTGGAAAGGAAATACCAAATGCTTCATTGAAAGACATTTGGCCTTCTAGCCTCGGGAATTGACTGTACCTCTAGATCACAGAACATAGGCCTGTTGGGGAGTTTTCTGTCCTTATGAAATCTCATATGGTTTTACCCGTTTGTGGGTTTTTTTCCTGGTTTTCTAAGAAAATGAGGCTTCTACAGCCATGTGCTCTCTCAGCCTCCCCTTACACTCCTGACCCAGCCTGGTAAATACTTTTTTGAACCATTTGCCTATTTCACACTAAGTCCTGGTAGTCCACAGTTTCATGAAAACTAGTGGCTAAATAAAGGAGAATGACTCAATTTACCTCATTTCCTGTTCAGTCCTCCACTGGGGGCAGAATACCACCATTGCATCTGGTGGTAGCAACAAGCCTAGCAATCCCTGTACTTTGTATGTGCTATTCCAGTGTAGTTGCTGTGGAACGTGGAGAAGTGGTGGAAAACAGGATACAGGTTCTTGCTGCAAGGGAGTGGAAGTCAGGAGGAAAAAGATGCAGTCCTTGAAAAAACAGATTTTCTTCATCTTCCTTCTCACAATGTAACTTCATTAAAATTCAACACATATAAATACTCTTTTGGAATGAATAAGACTGACATTATTTCATGAGGACTCTGCTTCCACTGGAATAAGCCAAATGCAGCTTTGATCATGCAGCCATGCATCCTGTCCAGGGCTAGATTCTAAAATCAAAACTAACAGAGCACTGAATGCACATGGCAAGTTGAGGATTGTAGTGAGAAAACCCTAGGATTTGCTTCTAGATTTTAGTGTAAGTATGGGGAATGACTTTTTGTTAGGGTGGGATGTTTCTGTTTGTATATGTTGCATAAGGAAGTGTTTCTCTAAGATCTTAACTTATATTGCTGCAGTAAGCTTGTATGGACAACACTGCAATGGTATGAGTGGTGAGGAATGACTTTACATCACATTAGTCTTCATTGAGCTGATTAGCATGCAGGTGAGGAAGGGCTTTTGTGTAGGTAGAAAACTCCAGCAGAAACTGAAGTAAATGCTACTTTGTTCCAGTGTCTTAACAATCCAGTGTCTTAACAATGCGAGTTACCATTACAAGCCAGACTCCTTTCCTGCAGTAAGGTGACCAGATATCTCCTCCATATGTACGTGTGTTTGTTCCATAGTTTATGTTCTTCTATGTGACCTTTTCTAATCATGATATAGATTTATACAGATTCTTAGACTGGAAGTTATCTTTGGCTTTCTCTCCAGTTGTCTGTTTAAATAGCAGAGACATGTGAATTTATATTTGCTAGATGCCTGCAACAATAATTTTCTAGTGTCCCTCCTCCATTTGGAATGGAACTGCAGCTCGTGACATTTTTGGCTCAGCCTGACTCATGGAGATGAGTTGTCTCAGGGAAGGCACGTGGCTTTTTTTTCACCCTGGGGTTGGCTGAACACAACACATGTGAGTGAGGGGTCAGTTCTCTTCTGAGATAGTTTTCACTTTTTTTCTCGGGGGAAAATTGTTGTTATTTAGAGCTGCTTGATTTTGTGGAGGGTGAGGAGGTTGGAAAAATTCATTTTCTTCTAACCCTGGTGTGTGTCTGGCAAACCAAATTTGTTGGGAACCATTGGAATGTTTTTATAAAATTTGTCCTGAATAATAACATCCAGTTTTACAATGAGGGAAAATCTGGATGCCGAAAGCATCGTTCAGTCAGAACTAAGGTCTAGTCTCCAAGGGGAGCCAGTATATTCTCAAAGTTTCTCTGATAGTGGGATGTTATTTTAAAGGACCTTTCAAGGTCCTATTCAAGGACCAGTGTCACTTGTGCCTGTGCCATCTCCCACATCACAAGGGGAATATTTGATGGGGAGCCTGGGATCAGGCACTCAGGAAGGCAGAAGGCAGACTCCAGTTAAGATAGAAAGAACGGTGGGAAATGGCAAGAGATGCTGGGAAATTTCCTTATGTCTCAGGACACAGGAGAAATGTGTCCGATCTGAAAAAGATCATCTGTCCAGTCTCTTAGTTAGGGGAGACTGTGAGAAAGGTAAATGGAGGAAGGAGAGTGGAGGCGTTCTGGACAAGCTAACAGCAATGGGTGGAAAAGCACAATGTCTCAGGCTGTGTGTAAGGGACAGGCCAGGCTTTCCAGTGAGGAAGGAGAAAGTAAGCCCACACTTCACCCTGTCTTACTGAGGGGTGTTTGGAAGGGGAAACTCTAGAGTGTTTTAATTGAGATTCTCCCTGGGCGCAAATTACTTTGTTCCAAGCAATGCAAGTGAGTGTAAGGAATTAGGTAAACCACAGTTCTCCTTCCTCATCCCCCAACTACTGGGAACAGCTTCTGTTTTGGTTCACAGAGTCATATTTTTTTAAGAGGAAATGTATTTCCCTTGGGTCATACCAAGCTTCCCTTGGTAACTACAGAGCTTATGTCACATCCTGTTCTGCAAACCCAATAAAGTCAAATTTTGCTTTTTTGTGTGAAAAGAAATGGATTTGTTGCAGTGACAAATTTGATTGCCACTGATGTGTTGGACTTTCTAAAAAATGTTTTACAATCTCAGACCCTTGTTTTCTGAGTAATTAAAGCAAAAAGAAAATAGGTCTCGGGGTAATTTTTAAACTTAGGCACTAAGCTGAAGTTCTACATTCACACGTGGATGCTCATGGGAGTACTAGAGATAAAGCTGAATCAAAATATTGCAGATGGTCGCTTGACAGAAGCCCTCTTGTTTACAGTCTTACGCTACTATCATCGGTGCGAGGGCTTCTTATCCCTGCTATAAGACAAAGAACAGCAGCAGAGATTCTGCTCTGGGTCTTCTCTACCCTCATCCATTAACCGCTTTAGGGCTACAGGGACAATTTTGAGTATCCTAGGGAACAACAATAAGATTCAATTTATCCATCAATGTATTTTCATTTTATTTAGCGTTAATAAGGCTCCAATTCTGATGCTGAATTTTTAAGGACAAAACATCTTTTTCTAGCAGTGAAGATCACCTGTAATAAAAGGACTGGATCATTTGATAAATTCTGTTCCTTAATAGCACTAAGGTTTTTGTGAACTGCAGCATAACATCCATTTAATCTCTTCTTCCTTTGTATTAGGGACACTGTGTTCACTTACTATTGAGAAGGCCATGCCTGAAGATGGGGGCGAATACAAGTGCATAGCTGAGAATGCAGCAGGAAAAGCTGAATGTGCTTGCAAAGTGCTGGTAGAAGGTAAGTACTTGGCTGGATATAGGAAAACCCTTCCTTAGGACTTGCTTCTTCCCCCCTTTATTTCCCAATATTAGCCTTTATGAAACACGTGCAAAAAGAACTTTGCCTCCTTCCCTCTTGCCCTTCTCAGTCAATATGTTATTCAATGTCTTCCATAAAGCAGCATGAGCAGAGACACAGTACAGAGCCAAGGGCTCTGGCTGCTTTGTGGAATAATCTGTGTTCTCTTGCTATCCACTGCATTTCTACAAGGATTTTAGAGCATAAGTTGAACCCATGAAGGTTTGCGTCTGAGCTGTATGCATTTTTTAAAAGCACATAAGAATTCGGTGTGTGAGCCTGGGTACCAGTCTGTATGGGTAGGTACCACTGTGTATGGCACATTTCTCAGTCTAGAACTTTTCAATTCTTTGCATGCAATGACATTTGATAATTTGCCCTTTTTTTCTAGTGGCAGTGAGTAAAAATAACCAAATTAGTGGCTCAACCACCCTTGTATGCCACAGTCTTAGAACATGGACAGTTTGCAGACTGAGATACCCATTTTCAGCCTCAGTCATGATGATGACACTGTACTCCTGCCAAGTAGTCTTGGCTTTGGGCAAATATTTTGTCATGAGGTTGAGAGCACAGACTTTTAAAACTGCCATGGACTTCAAGTTACTTAAGAGACTTTAAGTAACCAAACATGCTTCTTATCAGCTCACCTTCTGGTGAGCTCAGCCTTGAATACTCTGATACTTTCCATTGTAACTGAAAAGAACACAAAACTAAACAACAAGCCCAATAACATAGATCTTGGGTACTAAGCCTTCACAACTCTGTTGTAGATGTGATATTTGGGGCAAGGAGGTCTAGAAAAGAAAACTATTACTTGTTTTCCTAAAGTAGCATGACACAAAGTAAGAACATGATCCTGTAACTCCATTAGTAAAGGTCAGTCTTCATGTAGCTACTAAAGGAATTAATTATACGTATAATTACAATTAATTATATCGGTTCCTGTAGTGGTACCTTCCATGATAGTATGATCACAACATAGTCTGGCTTAGATATTTGATTATATTACAGAAATATAAAAAATAGTTTAAGAAATACATTTTACCAGCACTGAAGTTCAAGGATGACTACCAAGAGGCTTTAAGCAAAATCTAGTACCCTGTAACACCTTAACTACCACAGAGGCAGAGGGTTAAAGGATCAGATCATCAAGTGCTTAGCACGCAGTAGTTCTCCAGAGCTGCTCTAGCATCTTTTAAATGTCTCAGTCGCCTGTTTTTTTTCCTTTGACTGTCTTCTGATCTTCTTCAAGTAGGTAATTTTCTTCCTGAAGCCTCCCTAAGCATATTTCCCACTTCAAATTTCCTGCAATTTAAATTGCTCCCTTCTACTCTGTCAGCATCCCAGACTCAGCAAGTAACCATAAATATTATATTCCTTTTGGCCCCATGGACTCAAAACAGATTGAAGGAGTATTTTACTTCAGTTATCAAATTAGCTCAGGGACAGATCCGTAGAATCTGAGTGTCTGAACTCAGATCTAGAACAGCATTCTGCTCTGAATCGTTTGCTAGGAGATTCTGTCTTTTCCTGTTAACTTTTTAGGAAAAGGAGAGAGACCAACTTTCATGCTCTGGCACTTAGAAGTAGGCAACTGAAATGGGTGGTTCCATAACATTTATGTTATCTTTTCCCTAGTAACTAAATTTCAAATAGCTATCTCATGCATGAATCCTCTGAAAACTGAATATTTGAAAGGTATAAATTGATACAGCTATATTGATATAGCTATTGCTGAGATCATAATCCAGATTTTGGATCTTTCTTCCAAAAGCAAATGTCAGGATCAAACAATCTAATGTGGAGATCATTAGGATTTGCATTATATGACATACTTGACCTGGGATAACCTTGCTGAGAAAAGGTTGCACCTTCTAGTTACGCATGCCTATGTTGTATGAGATACACATGGAAGAGAGCTTCTATTGACTCTCAGCTGTCAGTGGAGACTGCAGTGCTGAGTAGTTGCTGGATATGAGCTGTGCAATCTTGAGAATAAAGAAATCCATCAAACTTGAGTCCTATGGTGTCCCTTTTGCCTTTTTTCTTTTGGCATGAACCAATGTGTAATAATATATTCTTGGAAAGATTTAAACATACAGAAGAAATGCTGCTTTTGAAAATGTGTTCACCTATATAGATCACATAGACAATGGAATAGAAGAATGACATGGCAAGAAATACTTTTGGATGAAATGATGCTTCAAATATGCCTGCCTTTCTTTCTTCCATGCGCTGCCTAAGGCAGCTTTTTGCACATTGTACTTTGCTCTAGTCAGATAAAATAGATCTGTCAGCTTAGAAGGTACCTCTTGTCTAGTTGCTTTCTCAGGTTCTCAGTGCATCTGCTTTTGTAGAGGGCTTCTCCCTCTCTATTCCCTATTCCTTTTAGAATGTGACATTCTTCAGCAAGTCCGTGCAGAGAAGCTTTGTTAAAAACCAAGAGCACAGTAATTTCCTCTAACTTTGCAGAAAGATCCAAAACAAACTCGTGTTGACAGGCAGCTTTTCCATTATTGATTTTTAAATAGGATTCATATTTTATTATTTGTTTTGATTGCAGATGCCTCATCCACAAAGACCTCAAAGATTACTGAGAAGAAGAACAAGAAGCCTAAGACCACGCTTCCCCCTGTGCTGCCAACAGAGAGTAAGTGACAGTTATTTTAATTACTTCCTTTTCACTGGAAACAAAAGAGTGCTTTGGGATTCTGTGGTCATTCCCTTCTGTTTTCAGGCATAGTATCAGAAGCTTGTGCTCTTTTCTTTAACCCTTGCACATAAGTCACGTGAAGTGAGTTTTTGCCTTGTGGGGTTTAGAAGTAAGTGATGACTATTCTCAGTTTTCCATAATGGTGCAATAAGCTTATGGCATAGATTTATTTTTGGCTGTCTCCCACAGAGTGCAGAAGTTCTCAAGTAGTTTGCTTCAAGTCGTGTTGTGTCCTGTGTAGACACTGTACTGTCTCACCATTGGTAGGACAGGTATCTTGACTGAAATGTCCTGTAGCATAATCTGTCTCTTTTATCTTGAGCATGGGGAGTGGTTTCGTTAATTTTACATTCCTTGTTTAAAGCTTAGATGCTTTACTTGCTTTTAATGCTTCCTGAAATAAGAAATCAGCTATAAATTGCCATGTTTGCTACTCTGCATACGTGCATTTGATTAAGGGAAACTTTAAATGGTAAAGGCAGCACAGGAATGTAAGTTTAGAAATTCCCAATACTACTTTTGAAATTAAGTGTCCATGGGATACAAATATCTCTTTAAATCCAATACTGGACTTTCAAAGTTGTCTATCTAAGATGTCTACCATGTGAGTTCCTAAAAAAGATGTAAAGATGCAGTTCTAATAGAAGCATTAAATATTTTATCCATCACTCTCAAAAAAGCAAAACAAAACAAAACCCAAACCAAAAAACTATAATCTGATTTTCCAGCATGGAATGTTTTCAGCTGCTTTCAG